>NC_044055.1:19707814-19725314 GCF_902167405.1 Gadus morhua | reverse complement strand
AAGCAGCGGGGGGGGGCCGTGCGTCCACCCCCTCGTATTCTTCCTATGGGTCAAGGTCCTCCCAGCATGAGGCTGCTTAATGAGACAGTGTGTGAAGGAGGTGTTACTATGGTTATCAAGACAATAGCAGACTCGGAGATGGGTGGGGGCACTTCCTCCACAAGGGCTTTGTTCTCCGAGTGGTGGTGTGTCTGGCAGGGGAGTGAAGCCAAGCTGCTGTAGTCTGACTGGCAATAGGCTCCACCACCTCAAAACACTGGGTGTCAATCCTGCAGAGCTCCCAATGGTTCGGTGGTGACTGAGGCTGAACCTTGGAGAATGAAGCTCTGAAATATGCAAACTTCCTCCTTGTGACCATTCCCAGCCTCAAGAGTATTTATTCTTTATTTTCAGGATTACAGGCAGCAGGTTTTTTTAGGTTCTCCGCTCTGCAATTGTCGCAAATCCACTTGGTTCCAGAGATTTTCTTTTCTCTCTCTCATAAATTAAAAGCAAACAGAGTATTTTCCCTGTCCAAGCCCCCCTCAAACTCCCCAGACGCTCATCATCTCCTTGTTGACTCCCAGCCAAGACTTTTCGTACCGAACTCCATTTCCTATGCAAAACTCTCGCAAAAGTTCTGCAACGCTAGACTGCAGGGCTGCCAGACTGTGACCTGAGTGGTGAAGAACCAACTAAAGGAAGAAAAGTGTGTGTGTGTGTGTGTGTGTGTGTGTGTGTGTGTGTGTGTGTGTGTGTGTGTGTGTGTGTGTGTGTGTGTGTGTGTGTGTGTGTGTGTGTGTGTGTGTGCGCGCAAAAAGGGGGGAGAGCCAGAGAGAGAGCGACGCGAGAGCCAGAGATCGATGTGAGCTGCTGCGTCTGCAGATGGGAGCGATTATAGCTGGGGCTGGAAACAGTGATGTAATGGCAACGGCTGTGTTGTGTCGAGAGAGAGGGTCCCAGACCTGCCGCCGTGTCATCAGGGTGGAAACACTGAGGAGACCGGCGCGGGATTCGGAGAGGAGAGCAGAGCAGGAATGGACTTGTCAGCTGTTGCGGCTGCAGGCCCCCGGTCTAACGACAAGTGCAGACTTCGCTGAGGTCCAACCCTGGAGGGCCCCAAGGCTCGAATGGAGGAGGAGGACCCCCAGTTATATCCTCAGCCACCTCTCAGCCGCCGGCCCGCCGACTGACTGTGTGTCTTTGGCTGAGTGATGATAATCTCGTAACTCTCCCTACTGTTTGTTGAAGAAGAATAGCACCGGGCAACATAATAGCATAATCGATTACGGCACCCTGTGGCTAAAGGCGCCCCTAGTAGCCGACATACATCAATTAAAACATGGGATGGGCCGCTTTACTGAATGCTGTATCATCAGGGGTGTCTGTGTGTCTTCTTTACTGACTGCTGCATCATCAGCGCTGTTTGTGTGCCTGATATACCGAGTGCTGTCTCACCATCACTGTGTGTGTGTCTGCTGTACCGCGTGCTGTCTCACCATCACTGTGTGTGTGTCTGCTGTACCGCGTGCTGTCTCACCATCACTGTGTGTGTGTCTGCTGTACCGCGTGCTGTCTCACCATCACTGTGTGTGTCTGCTGTACCGCGTGCTGCTGTCTCACCATCACTGTGTGTGTGTCTGCTGTACCGAGTGCTGTCTCACCATCACTGTGTGTGTCTACTGTACCGAGTGCTGTCTCACCAGTGCTGTCTCACCATCACTGTTTTTGTGTGTGTGTGTGTGTGTGTGTGTGTGTGTCTGCTGTTCAGAGTGCCGTCTGACCAGTGCTGTCTCACCATCACTGTTTGTTTGTGTGTCTGCCGTTCCGAGTGCTGTCCCACCAGTGCTGTCTCACCATCACTGTGTGTGTGCGTGTGTGTGTCTACTGTACCGAGTGCTGTCTCACCAGTGCTGTCTCACCAGTGCTGTCTCACCATCACTGTGTGTGTGTGCGTGTCTGCCGTTCCGAGTGCCGTCTGACCAGCGCTGTGCGTCCGTCCGTCCGCAGGCCTCCTGCAGCAGAGCCTGCTGATCGAGCCCGAGAGCCTGGTGTCGCTCAACCTGCTGGTGGCGTCGGCCGTCTCCGCCTTCACCATCGGCGCCGCGCTGTCCGGTCTGGCCGTCTGCTGGATCATGGCCCACAAGCCCGCCGCCCGGCGCCACGGCAACGCCTCGCAGTCCTCCATCCAGCGGCGCGAGCGCGGCCTGCTGGGCAACGGCGGCGGCAGCGTGGGCGGCTCGGTGCTGAGCGTGACGCGGCAGGGCGGCGGCGGCGGCGGCGAGCGGCCCTGCACCCAGGGCGGGGAGACCCTGTTCGTCATGCCCAACGGCTGGGTGAAGTCCGGGGAGCTGGACCCGGGCTTCCTGCCCACGCCGGAGCACACGCCGCAGCAGAAGCGCCGGGGGCTGCGGCTCTCCGACTCCAACTCGGGGGGGTGGGACACCAGCCAGACGTACCTGGGCGGGGGTACCGTCAGCCTGGGCTCGCCCTGCCGCATGCCCCCCTCCGTCTACATCACCACCCGACTCTTCCAGCAGGGCGGCGGCGGCGGGCGGCACGGCGGGGAGGGCCGCGGGGGGGACGCGCCCCGCCAGCACTACGTCTGCCTCAGCAAGCAGGAGAAGGGCCCGCGCGGGACCCCCAAGGCGCCCCTGAGGAAGTCGGCGGGGGAGTACGTCTACCCGATGACCCCCCAGGACTCGCCGGAGCGCCGCAGGGTGGTTTCGGCCCCTAGCGCCCCGGTGGAGTACGGGGAGCCCCTGCCCCTGCGCTGGCCGGCCCCCGAGGGCTACATCCTGAGCAGCCACCCCATGGGGCCCCAGTCCCCGACCGCCATCATGGCGGCCCCGGGCGGGGGCCACCACAACCCGGCGTACGTGCCCCAGCAGCGCACCCCCGGGATGGGCGGGGCTCTGATGAGGGGGGCCATGGTCCGGGGGGACCACATGAGGGGGGACCACATGAGGGGGGACCACATGAGGGGGGACCACATGAGGGGGGACCACGTTCGGGGGGAGCTGGTCCGGGGTGACCACGTCCGGGGTGACCACGTCCGGGGTGACCACGTCCGGGGTGACCACGTCCGGGGTGACCTGGTACGGGGGGACCTGGTACGGGGGGACCTGGTACGGGGGGACCTGGTACGGGGGGACCTGGTACGGGGGGACCTAGGGGAGTTGGTGGATCTCAGCCAGCTCATGAGCAAGAAGAGCTGCAGTGAGAGGACTCAGACGGGCCAGTGAGACACAAAGAGGTGGGGCGCTTGGGGCTGGATGAGTCTGCAGTCCTGTCTCTGTACCCTGCTACATGGAGCCACGTGCAGCTCCACGGAACCTCTCTCAACTCTTACTGTTAACTTCCCCTTTCTCCTTGGGCTCCGTCGCTAGATCATTGTCATTCAGCCTTTATGAGCCCCCGTGTCAGCCCATATCCCCCATCACCCGCCCACCTCTCCTTCCCACTGCTCCCTCTCCTCTTCCTCTTCCTCCTCCTCATCCTCTCTCCTCGTGGCAGGACCTGCCCCCCCCCCCCCCCCCCGCACCCCCCTGTTACGATTGGCCGCCATGTGTGCCACTCACACTCATGCCTCGTGCTGATTGGTCGCAGAGGCTGAGGTTGTTGCTGTGCCTGCAATGCAGAGAGTTGACTATCTCTCTCTCTCTCACACCGGCGGAGGGAGAAAACAAGAGGGCGAAGAGGGGAAGGAGAGGAAGGGATGAGTTTGGAGGGCGGATGGAAGAGTAGATGGGCTTTAAAGACAATGCAGAGCTGGATTTAGTGCACGTATCGCCACTGCCAACAGCACTAGAGGGGAACGACTGAAAGACTTTCTCTGTAAATACAAATGATCCTGTATGATGTGTAAATTCCCTCCTCGGACATTACGGTGACTCTGCCTGCTAAGGCAAAAACAAAAAAATAACTGACTACAGTGTTTCAACTTTACTATATAAAGACTATATTAATGTGGGGGGGGGGGATTCTACTGTCCTGGGAGTGGGGTTTAGTGTGAGAGAGCATGTGTTGGTGTGAGACAAAAATCCTTTCCAGCTGTAGTTGCTTTGTCCATCGGTTGGAGAATACACACTCACACACACACACACACACACACACACATAAACACACGTGCACATAAAACGCAAACCAATTGCATTTCCAATTTAATCCTATCATCTCCAGTTCTCTCTTTCTCTCTTTCACACACACACACACACACACACACACACACACACACACACACACTCACACTCACAAACATACACAAATGAATGCATAGCAACAAACACACCCGCAGGCACACATATACCCATGTGATCACGTACAACAGAAGTCAATGATTCCAAGTGTGTGAGGAAAGCCGAGATCTCTCTTTCTCTCGCTCTTTCTCTCTCTCTCTCTCTCTCTCTCTCTCTCTCTCTCTCTCTCTCTCTCTCTCTCTCTCTCTCTCTCTCTCTCTCTCTCACCCTCTCTCTCTCTCTCTCTCTCCCTCTCTCCCTCCCTCTTTCTCTTCCTCTTCCTCTCTCTCTCTGGGACACAGGGTCATAACTCACCTTAGTGGAGGGAGTGGGCAACTTTAAATGTCAGCATTATTTCTGCCAGCCCTACGTTCACTGTAATGACACACAGCTTTCTTGTGTGTGTGTGTGTGTGTGTGTGTGTGTGTGTGTGTGTCCATCTCTCTTGTTTGTATTCCGTCAGTCAACTCTCACTCTCTCTATCTCTCTCCATCTCTCTTCTCTCCCTCTCTCTCCCTGTTTCTCTCCGTGTGTTTCTCTCTCTCTCTTTCTCTCTCTCTCTCTCTCTCTCTCTCTCTCTCTCTCTCTCTCTCTCTCTCTCTCTCTCTCTCTCTCTCTCTCTCACCCTCTCTCTCTCTCTCTCTCTCCCTCTCTCCCTCCCTCTTTCTCTTCCTCTTCCTCTTTCTCTGCTCTCTCGGCCACTCTCTCTCCCCTTCCTCTCTCTCTCTTCCTCTATTCACCACTTTTAATGACCATTAAGATCAGCAAAAGAACATTGAGTGGGACTACTGCAGTATAAATATTCAGGCCGCAATTGGATAGAGCGACCAGGATAGAGAGGCTGCGATTGGATAGAAAGATGACGATAGAGAGGCCGTGGCACTGACTGGCTGTGGTGGAGGAAAGAGGAAGAAAGAAATAATGAAAGGAGGAAGGTTGGAGTATATATAGAGCAGGTAAAACCATGTTTTAATAAACTATATTTTTTAAATGTCATTTCAACACATGCACACACACACACACACACACACACACAGACGATTCACACATAAACTTAAAATAAACAGCACCATCGATGAGAAACACCACCCCAAACTCCTCATAGCCCCCCTCCCCCCAAGGTCACATGACGGGAACATTGTATCAAGTGAAAATTGAAAATCATGACCATTTGAAAAGCCTGGAATAGCTCAAGGCTAACTGGGGCTAATGGGAATTTCCCTAGCAACCCGAGGAGATCCTATATCAGGTGGCCCATCAAAGTGCCCACAGCCACGTAAGGGACACCTTTAACAGCACGTCGTCTCTGTGGGAGGAAATAGTCATAATAATGTATTTCAGCTCCTCGAAAAATACAAGGGGCGACGAAGTATTATTATGATTTAAACAAACCAGAACAGGAATCACTGACACATTATTTATTATAACTAACCACACTGAGTACCCTGTTTGTTTCTCAGACCGGGATTTGAGCTGACCTTTGTTGTTTACTTGTACAAGGGCCAATCAGATGAAGAGTGACTAGGACACCTTCTGCCTTCAGACAAGAGAACCGGACGCCCTTTAGAACCTGCAGAGAGAACATGGTTCTCCCTGCAGGTTCAGAACAAACGTGCACCTCTTCCTAGGTACAGATCGTATTTTGCAGGATATACTGTTGCCTGATAAATCAAGCAAAAAAAATAAACATAATAACGATTTTATTTTTTTAAGTGCCATTAAAGTAATTTCAGTTAACAGTATTCCTTACTCGTCTGTCTTAAGATGTGCGGACAAACATTGCCTCAATTTCCTTCACTCTGAATGTTATTTATTTTTTGGTTGCCTTAACGGTTTCGAAAAAATGTACACGCTTCAACCATCTCAATGTAACTGACCTTGAATGCTAAGTACAGAATTTGAAGATCTGTTTTTAAGCTACTTTGTAATGCAATGGCACAGAGCCGATTTGTATTGTAAATATGTATGTATGGATATCACTTCTTTCCTTAAACATGTATATTATCATAACGTAATGTATTCTCGGATATCCAATAAATGAATTGATGTGTGTTTTCCAGAGACGTGTAACAATAAAAGTGGTTCATGGGCAGACCTTCAAATCTAAACACGCATTCTAATGCATCGCCAGGTTTGCTTGTTTGTTGGGGTGAAATATGTTTCTATTACCATATCTTTAACATAACTTGTCATGTTTTGTTCAGTCTTTTCACTGATCGTCTGTCATTGCCAAAAACTGCCATTCTGGAGGATCTTGAATACAACTGTATGTGAGTGAATGTATTGAATGATTCTATTCACGATCACGTTTAGACTCTAGGCCCTACTGTGGATTAAACAAGCAAAAGCACAAACCGATTCCTTGTTTCGGGAGAGGAGCTGCACTGTACCTTCTATGTAAATACTGTACATATTCAAGACGAGGAAGGTGAGAGTTTTACTCATGGATTCGGAACGGGACTGTGATTTGCCGAGTGGGGGGTGTGTGTGTGTGTGTGTTTTGTTTTTGATGCTGTTGTTCATGAGACGTGAGTACTACAGTAGTAGCTTGACTGGCTGAGCGAGCCCAGTCCTTTTCCTGATGTTAGAGTAGTAGAGGGTTGCAGGCCTGAGCCTTTTCACTTGACTGATGCCTGCTGATTTTTTTGCAGTTGCTAAGACACCGCTGTTATAATAACTGTTTATCCCTGGGGAACTGCTATTAAATGGCATTATATTACCGACGTGTTGATGTTGTCTAATTGTGTGTAAGCTATTGAAAGGACGTTGTGGTGGAAATGACATTGCGAGAGCAAAACATTTGAAACGTCTTGTTATAGAAGAACTTTGTAGTCGGTTTGATTCAGCTGAACGAGAGAGAGCACACAACACGGCCTTCGGCAGCTCGCCGCAGCGTTCTCTCAAACTACTTTTGAGAGGGGGATGAAAGAATAAATATGGTCAGTCTGCAAACATGGGGTGTTTGGATGCATTCAGCATGAAAGTCTATCAATGAAGGCTGACTGAGACACAATGCTGTAGCCTTTAGACAATGGCAATGTAGGATGCTGACCTATGGACCTAATTTGTGTTTTACAAAGCTCCCCCCAACAGGTCATTTACGAGTTAAGTCGAGCACCACTCACAAATACTATATTTTCTACCACATTCCACCCTTTCGATTCTACATTAGGTATTTGTATACATCAATAAGAAAATGTTCTTAAAAAATCTCACTATGAAAGTACTTGAGGTAATGTCTATGCGTGGATTGCAACACATGTTGGACAAACTGGTCGTTTACCAGTATGGATTGTGAGAGGACCCTGCTACTGAGCACCATGTGAACCATAGACCAGCCGTCTTCTGTCCCCTAGAGGCAGAGGTTACTAGCACGTGGCTCACCGGAGGAGTACCATTACAGAGGTCCCAGTGGACGGTCGTTTGCAGTGCTGATGCCACAGTCAATCTACAGCGGTAAACCTAGGGCCTTTGATCTCTTTATTTTAAAAGTGTGTCCCGCTACCTCATATTGTTTGGGGTATTTGCTTCATAAACCCCATATGCAGAGCTTTTTGCGATGTAGCATCTTCGTGCTTACATGGGGACACTTCCGGAAAACGAGAAACTAAAGGTAATGATCAGTCGTAACAATGCATGAGATGATACTGTCTGTGTGAAAGCTCTGCATGTGTTGTGTGTGCTACAAATCAATCTATTTATACAATCATTGGAAGGAAAATAAGGGTGTTTTCTTTGCATAAGAGAGCATAAAAAGTATTATGATATAAATAATTGTGTGCATAAGAAGAGAAAAAGAATCCCAATATAAATGTACAGAATTAACCATTCTCTACATCTCCCCCTTTGACATATGGTAATTACCACCAAGTGCAGCCCATTATGAAAAGGAATATTGTAAACCATTTCTAACTGGCCAGTGGCCACCTTCAGCTACACCTTAACCCAAAGCCCTCAGCAGGAGGCATTGTCCACAGCTCCAAACACATATCTGCCATCAGTGTAAAGGATACCTGATTGTCCTTCTGCTATAAACGACCAGCGCTACTAGGGGAAACCATCCAATGTGAATTATGTTTTGAGACTTACAAGCAAACACCATAAAATCAAACTAAATTAAATAACACAGCAATTGTGACTTTACTGCATGCTGGTACTTCTGGAAAACAAACTAATAAATCATTGAATTAGTGTGGGCTGGCCAGCAATAACATGTTTTGAAAACACAGCAGGCAATTCTGATTAAAGGTCCCATGGCATGAAAATCTCACTTTATGAGGTTTTCTAACATCAATATGACTTCCCCTAGCCTGCCTATTGTCCCGCAGTGGCTAGAACTTGCGTTTGGTGTAAAACGAGCACTAGGCATCCTGCTCGCCTTTGAAAAAATGGAAGCTCAGGCGCGCTGATATGGAATATGGCCCCATATGTCGCCATAAGGGACCAAGCTACCTCCCCTTTCTTTGCCTTGCCCGCCCAGAGAATTTGGTCCGCCAATGAGACAATGAGCTACGACCGTGCGAGCACCACATGCGTTTGTGTGATTGCACCTACTGTAACTTAAGTGTTGTACACTTCTTTGTCATTTGGATAACCATTCTGCTGTTGGTGTTATGGAGCATAAGGCCACGTTCACATCTAGCGTTTTTTGTAATAGGGAAAAGTTGAGCCTACCGTTTTTTCAACAAAAAGAAAAGCTGGCAGCGTTTTTTGCCCTAAAAGGGCCGAGAGCGTTTTTTCTATCGCCTAGCAACGAATCCATTCTAGACCCGACGTTACTCGCCTACTACGTATCCAGGCTAGAGCCCATTAGACATGTTGTAGATCTCGACATGTTCGGTAATTAAAACTATTAATCGCTCCAATGGCACTTTCCCGACTGATTTGTCTGGCATTGTTTCTTGTTTTGACAGTTGAGAGTTTCCTTCGTGACGAAGTGTCAATGGTCCGCTTGTGATTGGTCAGTTGCCCAAAAGATGCCTGACGTCGGCCGCTTTCTTCCTGAAAGTTGAACTTTTTTCGATGCTCTGTATGGCAGAAAAAAACGCAGGGAGAGGCGTGTAAAAAAGCGGCCGTGACTTTTTCCAGAAACGCTCTGCTCCATAGGAATACAATGTAAAACAAGCGCTGGCAGATTTAAAAAAAACGCTAGATGTGAACGCGGCCTAACACGTCGGTTTTCTGACGTCTCTGGTATTTCCACAACGAGACTGTAGTGGGGGTTATCTCAGCCATGGTTGAGAAGGAATTGTGGGAAAGGAACTTTGGCTTTGACTCCCTGAAGTACATGAACCGCGACATGGAGGAGAAAGGGTTTGTTGCCCGCGATTGCCTCCTGCCAGAGCCTCGCTGCCCGCCAACACTGCAAAGCACCACCGCTGCGGGGCTCTGCGCTGCCCGCTGCCAAGGCGCTGGTGCCTCGGCAGCGGGCAGCGGGCAGCAGGCAGCGAGCAGCAGCGGGCCACCGAGGTGGAGGTGCCTCTGCAGCAGGGCTCCGGGCTATCGTCTGGGCGCACATCTTTTGGCCGTGATAATATATATTATATGATATAGATATCTATAAGAACCCGGAGTGTTCTAAAATATCTATAGAACACAGCTAAAAGCTGTGTGCGCCTCGCCATTGCGTACATCCACTGTAAACTGAACACATGGTACCGTGGCAGCAAGCTGCTCAGGGCCAGACCCACACTCTCCTCCTTGACCCGCCTCTCTCCTCATCATTTGCATTAAAGCTAGAGACACCGAAACGGCGCATTTGGGGAAAGATCAATGTGCGACTGGCTCGTAGTGGCTGTAATTCTGCACCAGGGCTGAATTTCGGGAACGTCTTCAAATACTGTGTTAGGGGCCCGCTTAAATCTATATTAAAGCATCCATAAAGTAGCATGCCATGGGACCTTTAACCTTTCAGACCACCTGTCAACCAGCAGCGCCTCACATTAGGCTAGAGTAAGCCACGCTGTGGTTGTGGTTCCTCCAAGCTGCTAAAAGTCAGCAGAACTGGTGGACAAAATACTGACAGGTTAAGAACAATATGAGCTCACTTGTTGAACTGTTTTATTCTATAATAATACAGCTCTGTCATTAGATCCTCGAATCACAGCGTCTTGTCAGGTTCACTTCTGGTCGAATTGGTGTATTGCATTGCATCTCTGTCTGTAATATAGAATCAAACCCTGTTTTTATTCCTGCATGCGCACCAGGCCTCAGTGGCTACTGTACCTCACAGGGAGAGAACTGACTTCCATCCTCCCTTCATACCCAATCGTTAACCTCCCCTAAAGCTGCAGCCTGCAACCCATCGGCCCACAGATCCTGTTGGGTTGAAGCCATCTTTGTCTCTCTTCTGTCAGATACAAAGGCAAGGCACAGTGCTTACTTGAACCGAACAATTCTACATGTTTCAACACTTTACTTCCTTCTCTAACTGCCTGTACATTACATTTACGACTGTATGATCTACGAGACAAAGAACTGACTCACCACAGATCTTTCAACTGGGAGGAACTCTGCTCTATTCAGTTTTGTCAGAATTCCCTCATGTCAGATTTGACCGTTTGTTGAGTTAAGTGGTAACACGCTTTAGTTTGGCTGTATGGTTCACTTGTATTGTGCTCCCTGCTGTAGGATTCAAAGCATGACAGATGTCAGAAAGAGCCCCACAGTTGACAACAAGTAACAACCCCATGGGGTACATCTCAACCCATGTACAGTATGTTACATTCAATGCAGAACAAAATCAAAGCAGGTGGAGGCTGATTGCTGTTGAGGCAAATCCAGCTCAGTACTGTGAATTGGATGGGCCTTCAATTGACAGCCAATCAGTGTACTTGGGTATGATTGGAACATGCTAAGCTGTCAGCTGATAGGGTTAGGGCTAGATTTGAGTGTCCTACCAGAACTTGCAACGCTCACTATACCTCAACATCGCTTCCACTTACCATTTAGCAAAATCGACTTGCTTTCTCTTTCTGGTTCTCCATTACTCATACCCTCCTTTCCAGGCTTTTGCTCATTTAAACTAAAGCTACCCTGAAAACCCGGGTCATTCCAGAGTTTAGTTTTCTGTACTTTGGTCTGACCATATTTGTGAAACATATTCTACTTACACTTTCCCCCCAGGAATCAAATCTTATCTTATTTTGTATTGTTTCGCGCACATTTTCAACCCATCATGGAGTATGGTAAATTTTTACTCTGACTTAACATACTGTGACTAAGACAATGGCCACTCATAAGAGGTTGACCAAGATGACATACGGACCTTATTTACATTTTACAAAGATCCCACGACAGGTAATAAACAAGTTAAGGATGTGTGACTTGAATTGCTGATGAACACATCATTTCCTAACTGGTTTCTGTTAGATTCCGTGGGTCTATGTTCTTTGAGCCCTTTATTTTTCCCGCCACCAGAGTGTGCTGAACGGTGTTTCTGATTGTTTCTGGATTCGCTTGCAAGCTTCCAGGTCCAGACATGTCCGTGTTTTTAGATTTAAGATTACCGACGGCTTGACGCTCAAGCATATTTTCTATTTAATTTAATTGTGGAATAATATATAAGAATACCACTTGCTCTTTATTTGATTATATGCTTTTCAACATCACACAGAGACAAATTTGGTCAACTAAAGGATGAATAGATGAAATATCATCGCTTCAAATATGTATATATTTGAAGAGATGTGTGCGTGTGTGTGTGTGTGTGTGTGTGTGCAAAGAGACATGACCACAAAAAACATATTTTATAATCATTTTTTTTATAATCAACACGTTTGAGATGCTCTAATAAATATGTACATTTATATGCATAACATATACAACAGTTACAAAAAGGCGTAATAAAAATAATGAACATGTTCTGAACATCTACATAAAGCTAGCTACACTTGGAATGAATACAGCAAAAAAAAATATCTTGCATTCTAGTTTCAAGAATGCAATGCAATTTAATTTCCTCCCAACGACAAAGATTTAAACAGAAAGTAGTAACTTACTGAATCCAAACAGCAGTTTGTGGTAGCGATCCATTCAGATATGAGCAAAATGTAGTGTACAATCATGGACGTAGGCACACAGCTCTCATGTTGATCCTCTAAGTAGCTCACAAGAATGCTTGCATGTATGGGGGTATAACAGAATATAAATACAATCATGTTGGCTGTTACTATGCCAACAATACTTTTCTTCTCCCTAGAGTTATCGTTGGCCCTCATCAGGATCAATAAGATCTGGCTCGAACAAAAGACAACGATCAATAGTGGAACAAGAAAGCCTGAAGTTACCAGCACTGCGAGGAAAGACATTCGGATCGGTTTGTTTTTACACCTTTCAAAACACGTCCACAGATTTTTAGGGTAGTTATCCGATTGGAACCCGACACACACTGCTATAACAAACACCCAAATAAACAAACAAACAACAGCGGCCGTATGTTTGTTGCCCCTTCTGTATCTGTGAGGGAACCTGACCATCACGAAGCGGTGCACGCTGAGGGCCGTGGTGATCAGGATGCTGGCGTACATGTTGACGTAGTGGACCGAGATGAGGACCGTGCACAGCCAGGTTTTGCTCAAACAGTGGAAAGCGTCGACGATCCTGAAGGGGAGGAAGATAATGAGCGTAAGGTCGGCGACGATGAGGTTGAGCATATAGACGTGTGTGTCGGTCCACGCGTGACGTCGTCTGACGAAGAGCCACAGAGCCGTGGCGTTCAGCAGCAGGCCCAGGATGAAGAGCGGGGTGTAGGCGATCGCCTGGAGTTCTTCCACGGTGCACGTGGAGTTGGTGTGGTTCTGAGACATTCTCGTCATGGTCGAGTCACGGTTCTGCTTCTGGAAGTTCTTTTGGGGTTATACCGTTTTATATTAGGCTACTCATTGTTATTTTCGTCTGACCCCATAAGTGACTGCTCAACACTGATGGCTTCACATTGCATTCATAAGTCCGAAACCAAAAATTTACTTTAGATTCAGCTTGACACACAATCATAGAGTATACACAAAACAGGCATGAACAAATAGTGTGAGTTCCTTTGTGTGTGTGTGTGGGGGGGGGCATTTTTATTTCCACAAACAGAGAGAAATACACACTGCATGGATCCACACTTAAATACTAAAATGCCTTCTGACCTTAGAGTTCGGAGGTTACGCTTCAGTAAAAGTGAACTGAAACAGTTCAGGTTTTAAAACCTCCACCTAAGTAACAAGAAAGAAATGCTTACCAGTGAACCCCTCGGTGTGCAGGATCCGTCTAACCAAGGTGACGGATCAGACCGGGGTAACAATTCACACGTCGCGTGTGCCTGAAGCTCCTGAGAGGATTTCAGAAACAAAAAGAGGAAATGAGTCTTGTGTTAGACGACCACAATCAGATTTTCAGACAAGCGTCACTCACCACATAGCCAGGCAGGCGAAACGTCTTTCCACTCATGCGTAGGCTGCTTTGCAGTGCAGCTCAGCCTATGTTTTATTTGTTCCACACCAGTCAGTCTCACTTTGAGACGAAGCTGAGCCTCTTCTCATGTATGAGATCTCACGTCTACTGTCCTTCAGTCTTGTGTGTTCATCCCCTGAATAACGATCAACGACATATGTGGTCCTTTATTTCATCTTCACTTTCATCCAAGCAGTAGAGGTCAGAAGATGTCATTGAGGAGCACACGAGGGCAGTGATGGCTCGGTCAAGGATGCCCACAGCTAGGCTCACGGACCGGGCGCTCTTCAGTGGGTCAAACAGAGAGTCAAACACGCATACAACCCGCCCCCCATTTACCTCACATCTGCCATATGAAAGACCCAACTTACAACACAAAGGGATGAGTTACTAACACAGGCTCCTAACAAAACACAACAGCAAGGTCAGAAGCTGGAAGGCTTCAGCCATTGAAGCCCTCCAGAGCGACAGAGTCAGAGATAGAAAAGAAAGAGATAGACAGAGAGAGAAACGGATGTGGTCATATACGTAAAACCTCAGGCTAGGTGGGATTGCAACCTTACATGTTTGTCAGGTTGTAATGATGGCTGAGAGATGGCAGCTCATACAGAGCTGAAATGCTAAGTATTGTGAAAACCTTTTACATGTGCTATTGAAAAGCTCTCTCACATCATACTGGGATAAGTCATACACACGTTGAAGTGCTCCTGATGGGATATAGTAATTTGTATGAAAGGATTTTGATATATTGTATGCAAGGATTTCAGACGTAAAGGAAAGTGTTTCACTTGAAATTTAAGGAGGTTGAGGCATGCTACTTGAGCAGTCCACAGTTCAGAGACCGAAACACCACAGTCGGCTGCACAGTCTGAGCTGCATCCACTTCAAACGTCATGCCTGCGAAAATAGTTCCAAAGCGTCCGACCGTTTTTAGGAAAAAAACTAAAACCACAGGCAATTACTCAGTTCATACTCCGAAGCTCGGCAAAAAAATATCCTGTTGTCTGCATTGGAACATAATTAGAGACAGAAACTACTTAATTTCTACATATTTATCCATACATCTTGATAGTCGCCGTGATGCGCAGTTTGTGAGCAGACAGTTGACGCACTGCCATGGAATTTATAGCCACCGTTGTGCCTTAAATGAACCCTTTAAAAGCCCAGTTCAGACCACAGATTCACCTTGCAACGCCTTGCAACTCGCAACTCCTTGCAACGCCTTGCAACGCCTTGCAACGAGACGGGCTGCGACGTTCTAAAACTGGGCAGTTCACACTGGCTGCAACGCGCTGCAACGGGCTGCGACGCTAGGTGGTTTCCATAGTAACTGTGAACGCTCTGGCACATGCTGAGAGCCGCAACAGCATTATTTGCGTAGGTTAGGTTAGATTAGTTAGGTTTGCAATTAGTTTTATTTTTATTTTACTTGAGAGTAGGCTAGAGTTACTATGTCTTGTCATTCTCCACTACATCTGCATTGGAGTAAATAGCTGGAGCTTACAGTTAGTTTAGATTACCCGTTGTTGGATACATTGCATTTTCCGGTCATTTGTCGTCCTCATATCTGTATGTGCACACAATTATTCATGTCTGCGATCATCACAGAGTCCACAAGCAGCAGGTCGCAATTCCCGATGGGTCACAATTCATGTCAGCAGACCGTCGAAATCTGCGACCACACTGTAAATGCGGGGAAAATGAGTCAAACTCCAACCAAATGTTTTCAGGTCATTTGTCGTCCTCATATTTGTATTTGGACACAATTATTCATGTCTGCGATCATCACAGAGTCCACAAGCAGCAGGTCGCAATCCCCGATGGGTCACAATTCATGGCAGACCGTCGAAATCTGCGACCACACTGTAAATGCGGGGAAAATGAGTCAAACCCCAACCAAGTGTTTTCAGGTCATTTGTCGTCCTCATATCTGTATTTGGACACTATTATTCGTGTCTGCGATCATCACAGAGTCCACAAGCAACGCAGGTCGCAATCAACGATGCCACAATCAATCTAGCGCACCGTCGAATTCTGCGCCCACATTGTAAATGCAGGAAAAATTAGACAAACCCCAACCAAATCTTTTCAGGTCATTTGTCGTCCTCATATCTGTATTTGGACACAATTATTCGTCGTAGAATTCAGCAAGATTAAAAGTGCAAATACATCAACAAAATACGACAGTACGGTACCGGGACGGAGTAAGGCCGTGACGTACAAGTTGTTCTGTGCTGTGATTGGCTGAAGAGGAATAGTTAAATCGCCGCGTTCTAAAACTGGACCTTGCGATTTGACATGTTCAATCTCTGGCGACTCCTTGCAACGCCTTGCGACGCCTTGCAACGGCTTGCAACGGCTTGCAACGACCCGTTCACACCGCCCCTGCGACGTTCTAAAACCGTCTCGTTGCAAGCCGTTGCAAGGTGAATCTTTGGTCTGAACTGGGCTTTAGGCTTAGCTGCAATTCTTCATGTAGTTCGCACGCTTGTCCCACGCGTCTGATCGCTGTATGAACCAAGCTCGAGGCCCGTGGTCACGTCATGTTTAGATCACAGTGCTGTTTGCAACACCTCAGTGTTGTTGCCACACCACAGTGACAAGCTCCGGGGCTGCAGCTGGATGATATGGGGCCGGCTGTTGCACTCATGCATGTCAACCCTAAAGTGTGGCATATTGGTGCATAAGCGCGTGCAGCCATTGACAGTTCTTGTGTTGGTCAACAATCTTAACCGGAGGCCTTGTCCGTCTCCACGGGCAGGTCAGACACGTATGGTCTGTCAGCATCTCGAAGTGTTCTCTGACTGTATAGCCACATGATCTCAACTTCTTCCTAATATTTGCATGGATATTTTAAGGAAGATTAGTTATGCACGATCGTTGGAAATATGTGGTACAATCTTCAGACAGTTTTGGTTTGTCTTTACATGAATCCGGAATTAACAAGTAAAAAATTAACAGTTTTGTGTCAGAGATAAGACTGAAACTGACTGTGCTAGACTGCTCTTTTAGCACCTTTCGATATGCTGGCTTATAAGTGCTGCAAAGGCGTCGTGTGTTTCACGACGGTAAATCATTAAAATCAGAAAAACTAACGCGAGGCACAAAGGTTAAACGAGTTGAGCAAACTAATCGAATGCAACTGAAACTGCGTTGGAGAAAAACCAACGAGAAGCGCTTGACGAACAAAAGAAAATAGGGAATAAGAACGAAAGAGCTGCATCTGATGACATTTCTCAATGTCTGGCTGTGAGTGTGTGTGTGTGTGTGTGTGTGTGTGTGTGTGTGTGTGTGTGTGTGTGTGTGTGTGTGTGTGTGTGTGTGTGTGTGTGTGTGTGTGTGTGTGTGTGTGTGTGTGTGTGTGTGTGTGTGTGTGAGGTTGTTTCTCCAAGCAGGAAGCTGCCTGTGAGTGTGTGTTCAACAACCAGGCAGGGGCCGTCAACAGAAAATCCCCCTGATTGATTCACGGGGGATATGGCCTTGATTAAAATCCCTTTCAAATCAACCCCTGTCACGAAGAGTGACAGGCAGCCAGTTCACTAAAAGCTGTGTATAGAAACGTGATCCCCGTTGTTGTTGTTGTTGTTGTTGTTGTTGTTGTTGTTGTTGTTGTTGTTGTTGTTGTTTTGCAGATCATTATATGAAGAAGTACTGGTAGTATGCTACCTGATGAGTTCATCATGAGTAGGCCTACCTATCCGACATGGAGGGTGACCGATGACCAATGATGACCTAGTGACCAAATGATGACCTAATGAGTCCCTAACAGTGATTACCTAATTTTGACCTTAAGAGTACCAACGGTGACCTAATGGTGACCTTATGCTGACCTTGTGAGTACCTGA
>NC_044055.1:19637814-19702814 GCF_902167405.1 Gadus morhua | reverse complement strand
CTCTCTCTCTCTCTCTCTCTCTCTCTCTCTCTCTCTCTCTCTCTATCTCTCTCTCTCTCTCTCTCTCTCTCTCTCTCTCTCTCTCTCTCTCTCTCTCTCTCTCTCTCTCTCTCTCTCTCTCTCTCTCTCTCTCTCTCTCTCTCTCTCTCTTTCTCTCTCTCTATCCTTTCCCTACTGACTTCTTTCACTTCTGACTTAGTCACAAAAATGTCTGGTTTGTCTCAGCAATGTCGATCGCCCCTCTCCTCTCTCTCTCTCCCTGAAACCCTCTCTCACGCTCTCTCCTGTTCCTCCACACCGACGTTTACTGAGCCAGCCCAGCGGCTTGCTCAGTGGTTGCGTAAGAGCCAAGGTCAAAGTGTCACTGCCGTTGTCAAGGGAGACGTGGAACAGAGGGGCTGTAGAGGAGCCTTGCGAGGGGCGAGCAAGAGGGGAAAACAGCAGAGCAGAAAGAAGGGGGTAGAAAATGGCTGGCAACCCTGAAATGTTGCCTGAAAAAGGTTGGAAAGAAGACAGAATCATTGAGTTTGTTGTGGGATCTGACACATGTCAACAGATGATAAATGAGAGAAATATCAGAAAGAGCAATGGGATAACAGCAATAAAAAGAGAGACAATTATGTGGCATTATGTTGCATCGTTAGAAAAAAGGACATTGTGGTGAAAAGAGTTGTTGAAAGAAAGGGATTTTGAGAGAGCCACAGTTAGAGATAAAGGGTAAGAGGTATAGCCTAGCCTGTGATTATGGGTAGCACTGTCCCGTGTTGCTGCTCCACTAACCTACTTCAGATAATCTCCCTCTGACTTCTTGCTCTTTATAACAGCCTGTCCAACAAATTGCATCATCACAACTCCAACACATGTACACAAACACACACACACAGGTCTGCACACACGAAGACACGCACACACACACACAGACACACACACACACACACACACACACACACACACACACACACACACACACACACACACACACACACACACACACACACACACACACACACACACACACACACACATACACACACAGACACTCACACACACGCACCTACACATACACACAAGCAGCCACACGCAGGCATACATAAACAAGTCTGCACACACACACGCACGCACACACACACACACACACACACACACACACACACACACACACACACACACACACACACACACACACACACACACACACACACACGCACACACACACCACTATATTACAATCACTTTAACTCATCCATTATCAGATTCTTATGTTCACAGAAACATGCTTGTTTCATGTTTAATGGAAAATAATACCAGTTAATGAATTGCATAAAGTATCATTAAAAAAACAAGAGACTTCGATTCCATGGTTTATCAGAAACTTGTTTTTTGTCACTCATAACGATATTATGAGTGTAATATTTACATGTAAATATTATGTAAAAGTATGTAAACGTTTCAATGCTTTATGTAAATAGCAATGCACGGTCTGTATTAGGTAATAACGATCTGTTGAGTAGGTAAGGTATTGGCAGCCTAAAGTATGAGTAAAAAATGTGGCTCTCGCTTTAATTGCAGATGTGTGATAATTGTATGGGGTTGGAATTTGCACGTAATGTGAAACTACCAGATATTCCCTTCATAATGACATTTATTGCAAGATGTTGAACTTGGTGACGGACGCGTCTTTATTTATTCTATAGACGATACAACAATTAATATCCCGATATGAAGTAGTCTCGAACAAAGGAATGAGGAATCTAGAAATCACGATAGGTTTGATCGTATTTTTGTATGGCAAAAACAATCGCCAAGCTTCCTTAAACTCGTCCCCGAGTGCGCGGTCCCGCGAGAGGACTCGACGACGGTCCGCTGCCAGTGAGATCATGTCAGAGAATCCACGCTTGGAACTAAGTACTAGGTTAGCAGGGTAGACTGGGAGAAAAGCAAACGAGGAGAGTCACGGTAAAGGGGAGGCAGAATAACTGGGAGTCCTACAAGCCGAAGCCTCATCGCGGGGAGATTTCCGTCTAAAATAACATGTTATCGTGCAGGGACAGGATATCATGCGAGCAAGATACACCTTTTAATGGTTGTTTTTCCAACGGCACACTCTGTTGAACGCGAAGGAAACATTATTGTCTTAATAACGAATTGACTTCGAGTTGTTTGCATCGAAGTTCATTTTAACGGAGCCAAGGTGCACTGGCTCGACTCTTTTATTTTCGCTGCTTAATCCCCAACTCCTGGCCACATGTAGCTGAGGACTGACTGCCAGGCAAAAAACAACTACACATGAAGATGAGAGGTGAGTGGTCATTATTGTTTTGTAAAAGATTAATAATTGTCGTTTTTGGCCGAACTTTGTGTTAACAACATGGTTGTTTCAAGGGCGAAATTGCCACATGCGCTGCACAGATACTGGCCTCAAGTCGCTCTGAGCGCCTGTGCCTTTTCTGTTGCGTATCACGTTAATGCCTCATGACTGCATAAACCGCTCCGAGCCTCTGCAAAGCTGCATGCTCTGGTGGTGACAACTTAGTTTCGCATGAATGTTTGTCGTCCCTCTGAAAACCCATTCATTGCATTTCCATGTATATAGGCCAATGCTTTTTCCTTTTATTCTTAATTGCTGTTAAAGTAACGAATGCATTGGAACACTTCAAGAACGTCCCCAACATGTTATTAGGAGTTGAACGGGGAAAAGCCAAAGTGTCCATCATCATATCACACCTGGGACTCCATCCGTAGTTCTTTGCCTGGGATCCATGTTGAGTTATGCAATGAGGAGAGGGAGGGGCCAGTGGAACCACTGCTAAACAAATACATTATGTAATCCAGAAAAGTATACACTGCTCGGATAGGCCTGGTTCGGATTTTGAATTCATAATTGAGTTCGAACATTCTAGCTATTATAAAGCCAGATATCTAGCTTTATAAATGTATATTGTCTTATTTCAACTTTGCATTTAGAAATGTTAATACCAAGCCCTAATGCAACTAACTTCACTGCACGTATTACGACGATTGTTTGTTTACATGCGCTTGAGAAATTGACGTGTTTAGTTGAATGATGCATGTTGTTATTGTGGCGGTATCGGCATGGACCGCTGCTGTGGCAGAGGGAGAACGACTTGGCTGTTCCACTGACCTAGTTATGTCAATGAAGATTATGCATCGTTCAGCGACGGGCAGGAGTGGGACCGACTGGTGGAAGAGCCCTGCCTGCCGCAGACGGCTGCAGCCTCATGTGCGGCTGCAGAGCGCGCCCGAAAGGGTTCTTGGAGGTTGATCTTGGAAGTTCTGTCAGCGTGGCAACAGCCTACAAAAACCATGCTATTGGGCAACAACTTTTAAAGAGCCTGATACCTATCGAATATACAAATTGGATATGAAAAGATAGCATGTTAAATAGGCATTTTGGCCTATTAGTGTTGTGCGATTAGTTTAGGCCCACATTCATTTTATCGTCCAGAGCAAAAGCCAAGCTGACTCTGGCTTCATAGGGGAAAGAAGAACCTTAGCTGTTTAGGAAAGGTGGTCTTGGGGCCAACTGAACCTTGTCAAGGGAGGTCCCCCTTTCTGGCAGGATATCGAAATGTAAACAAACTAACTCGACAGGTCTTTGGATTGTCGGTTACTTTTAGCTTATTGAATCTGCAATAGTTGTTTAATAATGTTATTAAACACAGATGTGCCTGCTTGAGAACCTCAGGCACATTGTTGCGGGTAGACACAAGGATGGTTCAGTTTCCCTTTTTTGCTCAATTAAATATAGAATATAAAAATTATGTTTCTGTGTGGCCGAGTCCCATGACACTCTTGGCTCTATTCTTATCAGTGGAAAATCCCCCATGTTATCCTCCACTGTTAGGCCTATTTCAGTTCATACAACACAACCTCTATGAGCTCAACGCGTATCCAGTTTGTCTCTGTGCATGTCCACCCTATAATCAGATGCAAAATAAAGCCTGATATGAATCTTCCATTTGGTCAAATGAATCACTGGATCTGGATTTTCTTGTGTTGTATCCAAATGTATTTTTTTCCCACAACCTTCCGTATAGCAAAGCAGCCGTGATAGCCAAATCTCCCGTCCGAGAATAATCTTAATGCAGGGTTATTTGAATGTTTTGCATTGATTGAACAATAACATCCAACTGCCTTGGAGAGAACCTGGAAGCCTTTTGTGAAACATGCTTCTGTGCATCTGTATGTGTTGTGTGAACATGGATTGTTTCTTCGCTACAGGCTCGTTGCTGTGGGACGGGGAATCAAAATAGCCTTATTGTTGCTTGGGGATGTGTTACTGTGGGTTTGCTGCTGAATCTGTAATTTGAAGAGTCATGTTAATCAAGCATTGCCACAGACTCAGTTACACAGTAACCGCCGTTAGACGTTGGCCGCAGGCCTATTAGTGGGGCGTCTCTCGTTGGCGTTTGCTCAGTGTTAGATAGCAAGAAGAAATCATCTATATATTATCTACCATAAAGTATGTTTCACGATTGTTTTTACTGGCCTACTACTGGATTGGGCCACAGACAAGATAACATGGCTAGCTTGTTATCGTTGTATTCCCTGTACACTTCCCCATTGTTACGGTGATAATACTTTGTTCCAGCCCGCCACGCCTGATGTGCTTTGTTTCTTGATCAGGGGTCGATTGTCGTTCAGGGTGGAGTGTCATCCTTTGATGTACCAACTGTTATTATGTCACACCTGTAATGTGTAACTAATTATGGCATTTATGAAAAATTAACTCCGATTTTTTATAAGCTCTGGTATGAGCTGTGAGAGACAGGTATACAAATGGTAATGTGAGATCAATAGGTTTTAATTCAGGACGTGACATGCTAAGGCATGTCTGAAGAGAAGGCCCATGAATATGTGTGCATGTTTGGTTTGGGGCTGCTCTGAGGGGACCCTGATGTTGGACCTTCCTCCAGCAGGACCAGAATAGAAACGCTATAAGCAGCAGCCCAATGTCAGAGTTTAGTCATGTTTAGGCGCACTGCTCTGCTGGCATCTGGCCTTTAAAGTATGCCTTGGCTCGCATGGCCTCATACCACATGCAGTATGCCACTTCCCTGTTGCTCACTAGACTGAAGTACCTAGGGTTTAAAGGGAAAGTCCTCTTTGGGTATTACCCTCCAATGAGATGATTCACTGCCAATGATGATTGGTTTCACTCAAACCAACAGTTGGTTATGTGTTCTAGAACTTGATTATTACAACCAAGAGTATACTTATTCACATATTCACAAGTTGATATGGGAATAAATAAAATATTCTAATTTGCATAATTATTGTTTATAGTTGGAACAAGGTTTGATTTTGATGCATCACACCCCTCCTGGTTCATTCCCTTGCCTAATATATTCAAAATACCCTTTGGTAGCGAGGTCAAAGTCCTGTCGGGATGGTTTAACACGGAAGGCCTCAGTCTCTCTCTCTCTCTCTCTCTCTCTCTCTCTCTCTCTCTCTCTCTCTCTCTCTCTCTCTCTCTCTCTCTCTCTCTCTCTCTCTCTCTCTCTCTCTCTCTCTCTCTCTCTCTCTCTCTCTCTCTCTCTCTCTCTCTCTCTCTCTCTCTCTCTCTCTCTCTCTCTCTCTCTCTCTCTCTCTCTCTCTCTCTCTCTCTCTCTCTCTCTCTCTCTCTCTCTCTCTCTCTCTCTCTCTCTCTCTCTCTCTCTGTGCAGTGAGAAACTGTGTCAGTAGGACAGAATGTCGACATGGACTGACAGACTGTTGCCCCTCAGTGACAGGCTGACCACTGGGCCAGTCCCAGGAAGGACCAGGGCGCTCTTCAGCCAATACCAAGCAGGCAGCCGGCGAGAGTGGGAGGGAGGTCTCTGTCAGAGGGAGAGCGAGCGCCTAGTGTTTGTGGAATGCTTGCAGACAGGAGTTATATAATCGCCACAACGGGGAGGGTGTGGAGAGAGGAGACCTTTTTCCATTGCAGGCCTGCAACAGCCCTTATAAGTCTGTTTTAACAGTTTAAGTTTTCATTTGAGGAAACATAAAGAATACTTTTTTCTGTGGTTTTGGATCATTAGAAAAGTTGGTTTGAAATGGTTTTCCATATATAATATCCTCTCTGTAGGCTTGAGAGGGGGAGGGCATTCATGAAGTTGTAGGATATGAACTTGACCTTTATCATTGTTTAAGTGACACATTCGCCTGTGATTTTGGTCTCGTACTACTTCTGTGGGTGTGTGTGTCTCGATGTAGTTAAAGCTGTATGTATCTACTCTCTGTCAGGGCAACCAATCCTTGTCTTTGAGATTATTTAGCTCCAAATTACATTTTTTGCAGCAAGCGTTTGAATGCGTTTTCTGCTTTGCTGTTTTAGCATTCTCCCGTAACCATTACCACATGGCCTCACTGAGACCTGCTGTTTCCCCTCCCCTCACCCTCGCCAAATATAGGCGAAACCACAGGCTTTGTGTCCAAGTGTTTATTCATCTTTAAATGAGCAATTACTCAATGGTTCAATATCCCCAAACGATACGTTGGACGTGGCTCTCTTTGAACGTCTCCCTCTTCCCTTTTGCTTCCCGTTGTCAGGTTTTAAGTTTTAAAAAATTCAACATTTTAATTCAGTGAAGTCACCCCCCACATGTCCATTCTGTCCCTGCAGCTCAAATTGAGGTCATCCCTTGTAAGATCTGTGGGGACAAGTCCTCAGGGATCCACTATGGAGTCATCACCTGTGAAGGCTGTAAGGTAAGGGCACGCTCTTATCCTCAGGGGAAAACGGTAATTCGTTGTATTTTAAATGCGTCACATATTAATTGCGTCTAATATGTGCATGTATGTCGTGGTGCAGGTATCTCATGCATTGATGTGTGTGTGTGTGTGTGTGTGTGTGTGCAGGGTTTCTTCCGTCGAAGCCAGCAAAACAACGCCATGTACTCCTGCTCGCGCCAGAGGAACTGCCTGATCGACAGGACCAACCGTAACCGCTGTCAACACTGCCGGCTGCAGAAGTGTCTGGCACTAGGCATGAGCCGAGACGGTGAGCGTGGGAAAAAAACACTTGTCACTTGTCATGAGCTCCCTGGTGGAGTTAACTTAATCACTCAGATCAGGGGGGGGGGGGGAGGGTAGTCATTGAGAGCTGTTGCTTCACCACGTTTCCGAGGACACAAGTTCCTGTAAAACAACATTTTGGAGCCACGAGTAATTGGACCGCGTTTGTCTTTGTCATCTCCTCATCAGCGGTGAAGTTCGGCCGCATGTCGAAGAAGCAGCGCGACAGCCTGTACGCCGAGGTGCAGAAGCACCAGAAGTCCCAGGAGGGCCTGGTCTCGGCGGGCGGAGGCCCCGGGGGTCTGTCCCTGCCCAGGGAGGAGGGCGTTTGTGGGGCCGCGGGGGAGGACGCAGAAGGAGGCCTGAGCCGCTCCTACAGCACCGGAGGCTCCAGCTCCGCCCTCAGCGACCTGGAGGACATCGCGGCGCTGCCCGACCTCTTTGACCTCCCCCTGACCCCCGAGGAGGCCAGCGACTACTCCGGCCTGGACCTCCTGGGGGGCGGGGCCGGAGACAGCGCCGGGAACGCCTCCAGCTGCTCTTCCTCGTCCTCCTCGTCCTCTTCGTCCCTGTCCAATCGGAGCTCGCCGAAGCAGACGAGGATGGACGGGGCCGACGGGAGCGGCATACCGCTCATGCACACACACTCTCGCACGCACGCGCTGCTCGTGCACGCCCACGCCTCTCTGCTGGACCAGCTGCCCGATGACTGCTCCATAACGGAACTCGGTGAGTCCATCCTGATGGATTCAGTGGCCTCCAATCCAATTCTTCTCATAATTGTCCCATTAATTATCTTAGTCCTCGATCTAAAACCGACAAAACACACTTCATTACAATAACTCATTGGCGTATTAGCATGGATCTCTGCTAAGCGATGACACTTGTCTGATTAGATCTTGTATGTTTGCGTGTGGTTTCAGAGCGCATCACGCAGAGTATCTTGAAGTCTCACCTCGAGACCTGCCAGTACAGCGTGGAGGACATGAAACTCTTCACTTGGGTTCAATACTCACCCGAGGAAACCCGCAGTTTTCAATCAAAGGTACACTTTGGTTAACTGGCGTATTGGATCTGTCTTTTGTAACATTAAACTGGGGAGGTGTGTGAATAACCACTGTAGTTGCTGGACTACTCTGCCTTCGGTTTTCCTGATTGGTAGTACTGATAATAACATTATTTTTTTATTTAATTATTTGTAATGAATTGTATTTCCTGTTTAGCCTGCAGAGTGGATGTGGCAGCAGTGTACCCACCACATCACCAATGCCATCCAATACGTGGTGGAGTTTGCCAAACGCATCGCTGGCTTCATGGACCTGTGCCAGAACGATCAGATAATCCTACTCAAAGCAGGTCAGCACTTCAACCGCAAATAATTCCCCAAACTGTTTCCTTGATTTGCTGCGTACAGTCCCATTTCGGCCGGTTAAAAACCAAGTGGGAAACCTGCTAACTGTTGCTCTCTTGTCTTTTTGTCTCCAAACCTTTACCTCTCCATCCTCTCCTCCTTCTTCCCCTCCTCCTCTTACTCTATCTGTGGTGGCACATGCAGGTTGCTTGGAGGTCCTGCTCATACGCATGTGCCGTGCGTTCAATGCAACCAACGGCAGCATTTTCTTTGATGGAAAGTTTGCTTCCGCTCCATTCTTCAAAGCACTTGGTGAGAGCTAGTGTAGTGTCTATGGTCCGTTCAGTCCATGACTGCGCATACACTAATCAAGGCTAGTGTCGTGGCTAGTGTGCTCATCCCGCCTTCAGGCCTGCTTTAACAACAACAAATATCCGGATTCACTGTTTGTTCATTCTGATAAAAAACATCTGTTCAATAACTAGTAGGTAAATAGCAAAAACTGGGGTAATCTAATCTTGTCTAATTGAAAGACTTTTTTATGTGGAACGGGCCTCATGGAAGATACTGTGTTGTGTTTCTAGGTTGTGACGACCTGGTGAGCGCAGTGTTTGACCTTGGAAAGGTTCTCTGCCGCCTGCAGCTGTCGGATGAGGAGATGGCTCTGTTCAGTGCTGCAGTCCTGCTGTCCCCAGGTCAGTGCATTTCATTGCGGCCTTTCATGTGCATGTACTCCAACTCAAGACTATAATGGTGGACCTTTCGTTTTTTAACAAAATTGTAGACCTTCAATTTTAGTTTGCATATACATTTAAATATAAATGTATAGACTTTAACCATACCAATCGTAAGACCAATGTGACATTTAAGGACCTTGGACTTTATGTATTAAAGTGTAATTCCGGCGAAAACTGAACACATGAAAACATATTTTCCGCATGAAAACCCATAAAAAAAGCCTCCATGTTATTGTCTAGGGGCACCGCGGACGCTTCCAAATTGGCCTTTTTTAAACTCTAATATTGCTCAAAATAGCACCAAACCTATGCAGTAGCATGATTAGGGTCCCTGCACATAAAACAAATCATTAACAACTTTGTCAGCGTACCGGGAGTATATTAAAAAAATACTGTTTTGCAAGTCTGTGCCTTTCCGGTAGGTCCATGTTTCCCAGGAAGTCCACTCAAGTCGATTACCGGCTACCGTAAATAATATAATAGAGGTGCCAACAAATTTAACTTAAAAATCTCCCCTCTTGATACTTGGCTGTTTTAAATGTGTTGGCGCCTCTGTTATATTATTTACGGTAGCCGGTAATCGACTTATGTGTTAGGGACCCTATTCATGCTACTGCCTAGGTTGGTGCTATTTTGAGCAATATTGGTTGTTAAAAAATGCCGATTTGGAAGCGTTCGCTGTGCCCCTAGCCAATAACATGGAAGCCATTTGGGCTGTTACATTGCTCCGGGCAACTTTGGGTTTTCATGCCGAAAAAGAGCCTGGGTTAAAGTTTCGCCGGAATTACACTTTTAAGGATACAGTGTGAATGTGAATCAATGCCACT
Source organism: Gadus morhua (assembly GCF_902167405.1). Taxonomy (NCBI): domain Eukaryota; kingdom Metazoa; phylum Chordata; class Actinopteri; order Gadiformes; family Gadidae; genus Gadus; species Gadus morhua. The sequence goes on along the minus strand of NC_044055.1, from coordinate 19,692,879 downwards.
TACGCAAAGCTAGTTTTATAATGTAAACGTCAAGGTAAAGGGGGAAGATGTGAGGGAGATGACAAAATTAGGGATCTTATCTGATGGTGGTGTTCTGGTGTCCTGCAGATCGGCCCTGGCTGAGTGAGGGCCCCAAGGTCCAGAGGCTCCAGAAGAAGGTCTACCTGGCTCTGCAGCACAGCCTACAAATGAGTGGGGCCTCAGACGAGAAACTAGACATGGTGAGCTTGATATTGGATTTGAGGTGTTTTCGCGCTGGTTAGTGTTTTGTTGACCGGTTCTGGGTTCGTTATGGTGTAAGGTTCGTACCCCTACCCCACCCTGTGTAGTCTAACCTGTAGGCATCTGATCTTCTGACCTTAATCACATGCATCTAAAAAATACCATTTTAGTAACGCTGATACAAGGATCTTCTACGTGACTAAATGGGGTTAGTAAATGACGGGGACCAATCTCCATTACCCTATGGAAAGTTGCATGTTGGACCTCCAAACCAAACAAAGTGTTTACCTTTCTCTCCTTGCAGATGGTGTCCAAGCTGCCCCTGATGAAGTCAATCAGCAACCGGCACAACGACAAACTGGAGTTTTTCCGCTTGGTGCACCCCGAAACCGCCTACTGCTTCCCCCCTCTGTACCGGGAGGTGTTTGGCAGCGAAATGTCGGTCCCTGACTCCACCGCCAGCTAGACAGATGGACGGAGAGTGTAGGGAAGACCAGAGCAGGTAACGCCAGAGCAGAGAAGAGAGTAGGGTGAAGATGTTGACTCCCAACAACCAGCATATATTCAGACAATCCAGGATTTTAAATACTTGGTGTCTCATGATCCCAAGCTAGTCCTCCACTTTCCTCAGCAAAGCAGCACCTTACACCACAGACCGCACACTCGCTCATGCTCCTCTGATACCGTAGCATTACCGTCACCCTGATGTGGAAATGTGAGCTCACATAGCCTGAATAAGCTCAAAGCTAGAAGCTACAACACTTTATTTTTTTTTCTTCTGACTGCTGGTCCTCCGGATCGGATGGTCATGAATGTACCTCATGTTTTAAGCACCAGTGCACAAGCAAGAACCAAACAGTGAATGTACAAACTTGCCACTCTGTGTTCAGAGTGTTCTGCTAAATAATTCTCCTTCATAAACCGTGGTGGTCGGTAAGAATATAATGTCTTTATATTCCAGTTATGTCTTTTTTCTTTTTTGTGTGCGTCGATACATCTGGTATGGTACACATAGAAACTCATTCTCTCCTATAACATAATTATACTGACCATCTCAGTGGGACCAAGATCATTGATTTTGTATATATTTTGTCCTGATATTATGAAAGTAAAGCAGGTATTACACAAGGCACAGCCCCGGCTGTCCCAATTGCTTTCATTATCTACAGTCTCGCATGCACACACCAACAGAGCCACTCCTAGATGGTGTTTGGTGCTGCCTGTTGCAGGCCCACGATGTAATGCAAAGAGAAACCTCAGTCCCACACTCCCCCATCCCTTGTAAATGCCACTCAGTCAGGAACAGATCAAATTATCTCTAATTTATATACACATTTATAAACAAATATTTTAAATAAGAATGTAAATAGATAATTCTATTAAACTGGGCGATCATGTGTGAGTGCAGTACATAGGGTGAGAAGAGAGGCGAGCAAACGCGATTCAGGGAATCACACTCGCTCATGAGAAAACGGATACTCCAGGAAAACACTCAATTCTTTGGACCATGCTCTCAGGTTTCCATGGCAACCCCCCCTCTTCCCCCCCCATCATACTATAATAAAACGACCCCATCTGTTTGAGGTCATTTACTGTTGATATGTTGGTGTTGGCAAGCGTGGACACTCATCTCTCGCCCAGCAAGGCAGGGAGACCGATCTGCCCACGCAAATGCAAAGACATTATCGTGATCCTGCGCCTGAACTTTCACTCGCCACGTTGGCTCTCTACACTCCTGAGAGGAGGACGTGGAGGGAATGTGATGGCGGGGCAAAAGTTTAATTCATGAACAATGTTGTAAGAGCATTTTGAAACCCAGGGTTTCCCCATCCCCTTGCATATTTCGAACCAGCAGGTATTATGTGTTGTGGACATGTCTTTGGTCGGGCGCCTCTGGTTACTGGTCGGACATCGGCCGGCTTAATGGGTATCTTTGGCGCTGTTTGGAATAACTGTTATTTTTGCCTATTTGCTGTACCTCTCTCCCTCAGTAGTACTAGGATCCGGTAGTTGTGGAAACACCAAGCACTTATTCCTTCTTCTCCTCACAGGGCACTAGCCAGTGGCCAGACAGAGACAACAGCAGCTCCCCCCCGCCCACCGGCCCCTCCGAGATAGGCTAGCCCTTGATGTTCGTTGGAATGCATAGAAAGGCCCATGCCGACGTTTTTCTGTGTGAGCAACTTGTAACGTACTTGTACAGAGTTCCAAAGCTACTCTTAAAGTTTACTTTCACAACAACAAGCTTTATGACTAATGGAATAGAGATGCTGGCCATAGAGTGAAGATTAGTTAACAACGCATTGCGTGCTAGAAGGATTGGAACTGATGAGAAAGCATTCGTTTTCAGAACTTAAGGGGGACTGCGGGGGGGGGGGCTAGCTGTGCTCCCTGAGGTGACCGTATCACTAGTGTCTTCTAGCCTTGTACACACCTTTGCACCTAAGATGAGACCCATAACTGTATAACTGTGGTGATTAGGGTTACTCTATTTTTGTGAATGTTCTCACACAGTGTCAAAAGTCCTTTTTATCCTAATATTGTAATTATTAGGATTATTCAGATTCATTGTACTTTTGCTGTGATTTTCATCTGTCAATCTTTTCACAATTTTTGTTTTTTGTCCTTGTCTTGTCAAGTAAGTGATCTACTTTATATTGAAATAATGGACTATTCCAAATTTGACTCCCTGCTCTTTTCTTCTATGACAAAACGTAAAACAATATGTTACTACTCCCGACACAGTGTAACTCAAGACACAGTTCAATATGTATTGTCATATATGTTGTCCAATAAGATACATTATATGGGGTTTTAAGAATGTAATAAAAACAAGTTTTGAAACAAGGATATGTCTGTCTTTACTGTGCTCAAAATGTGTTTCTAAATTCTTGCCATGGAGTCGACGATCTAGTTACTAGATAGTTGACTCCATGATGGCAAATATAGTGGTCTTACTTACTAACTAGTATTATATTGTGAAGTAGATAATAGATCATAGTATCGGCTTCACAGTATAGTAGCCTACCAGTAGGCCTATCTCACCAGTTAGGGATATTCAAATGTATATATAAGCCATTGTAAACTTTAAAAGGTTATAAAGCCATTTGTTTGTCTGGGAAGGGTAATGTGAGCGTTAAATAGCAACGGTTGGTTTATTACCCCAGAGCCGCCCCTTCTGAGTCTAACTCAGCCAGGAAATACAGTGTGGCTGCCTGGTGGCGGGTTCTGCACTGTTGGTGCAAAGTTTGAAGACGTGTAAAAACAGGGCAGTGGTCAAGGCACAACTTGGTTCAAACTTTCAGTTTTTTTACTCAATAATTAACTTTTGTAACAATTGGCGATTAAGGATGTCTGTTGCCGGATTTAAGAAGCAGTTTTACAAAGCCAGCCAGGTAAGACAGTACATCCAGGGGTAAGATCTTTATCACGCTTAATACATGGCAACAAAGCTAGCGTTACTGCTAGCGAGGGGTAAAAGTTTGAGTCTGTGAAGTTAATTTGCAATGTATGTGACCTATACTAAACTAAAAGCACTCATACACTTCACACAGGATACGTTTTTTAATTTAAACCAGGCTTAAACATAAGATAGTACGTCTTAATAGGATCGTAATGTACCAAGATAATGCTAAAGTTGTTTGCTAGCTGTCAGATGATAGCCTTTTCGTTCACATTGTCATCACTGTCACCAAGTAGTGGCGTGTTAGAAACAAACATGAGGATTAGTTTGCTTCCGACCAACAATGTGAGTTTCTTGTTTAATATTACAATACGTTGTTTCAAGAACGTGACGACATTATGATGGAAAGCGTAATTCATCAACATTCCCGATCCCATCTGCTGTGTTTCATGAAGGATATCATTGACTATGTTCTCTCTTCAGACAGTTGTTTCGGTCTGTAATACTTTCTGGAAGTAGTTTTCTGAAAATGAAGGGAATTCGAACTATTTTCCACTGATTATGATGATGACGATGATGATGATGGCATTTACCAACGAGGTTACTATATAATCTACTTTGAAGTTCTTTGTTTTTGATTGACTCCCTCTTTCCAGTTTGGTCTAGTTTGACATTGGAGTTTAATGCGTTATCTTAAATCCAACTAAATCGATGCGTCATACTAAGTATGATTAAGGAGCCTGGCTGATAGGCATAACCTGACAATCTCAAAAGATAGGGAATGCAGTAAGGCAAAGTGAAGGATAATTAACGAGAACTAAGTTAAGGTATGGTGTAGGCTAGGCCTACACAATATGTCATGGCTAGAGCACATCTTCATTTATATAATCAAAGCCTGTATGTTTATAACATTATACAGCTATTTGGGATTGACAAAATGTATTCATTTTGCCATTCTTCTCTATCCTGCTCAGACACACATTTTATGTTGGGAGTGACAACTGGAATCTCTGCTATTCATGCACCCAGACCAGATTCCAGATACCTAGTTAGTTTCATTAGCATACGTTTTTCATGCCATTCTTGCTGTACAGGTTGTTTGCAAATCCGTAGGAACAGTATTGCCTAACAACGGTTCTTCACACATCTCATGTTTTGTCCTTGAGGATTAGGCCCAGCGTGTACAATTGTATTCACTTTTAATAAAAAATAATTTCACTGGACAAGCTATTAATCCAACCACGACTATATCTTGAGCTATGGATACATCCAATCCAATAAAAAAATCATAGAGGTGAATGTATTATTTAAAAATGGTACACGGGGGAACTCAGTGGCCACTATTTATCCTTTTGTTGTAATGTTGACCAATTGTTTAACATTTGAAGAGACTATTACGGTGTTTGGGCATATTTTACTTTATTCTAGACTGATGTATTCAACTTCAATCCATATATAAAGGGACCGCTTCTTTTAGAATTTACCACTTCACGTTTTTCATGAAGTGGTACCTTTCCATTCCCACATTGACTAAATATAAATGAAAATGTAAACATTTTGACCATGATCTCAGGCAGCAATCGCCCAAGCTGGACCAATGCACATCACAGCTGGAGGTCCCGTGTGAGGGGCCTCAGAGGCCGCGTGGCTCAATAGTTAGACAACCCAGAGCAACACCTGCTTTGAGTTTAGTTACCAATCCGTGTGTTTCCATGAACTGTAACCATCAATTTTGTGTGTGTCTGTGTCTGTGTCCGTGTCTGGCTGGAGCTAACAGTTGCAGCTCTCAGCCATAACAATGGCTTACAGTGAAGTCGGTCCGTGTTGTGCTGTGGCCAAAGCAATCAAACATTTGCTCATGAACCCTATAAGACATGCAGGGCATGGTGTCAGGTGTGGCTTTCATCAGTAATATAGTGAATGCACTGAAGCTCGGAAAGTTCAGGGATTTTAGATCATTTGTGAATCTTTTCAGTGGTGGTTTAGCATAGAGTAAATCTATCAGGTCGGTCCTCTGTTTTTGTCCCGACCTGACAGAATCATGGCTTCCTCCAGTGGAAAGCATGAATTTCCATGAATGGAAACCGACTGGGAGTGGATGAAATGACAGGATAGTCAAGATATTATGTATGCAGGCTTGCCAGGGTTTTTAATTTTTTTTGTTGAAAACTTTCAGATTAAATTGTTTTGTATCTCTGGCAAATTAATCATTTACGTTTAAAAAATATGCTATTTTCTGTCATCATTAGTTGGTCAGTGAGAAAGTTGGAGGTGCCGAGGGAACCAAACTAGATGAGGACTTCAAGGACCTCGAGAAGGTGAGCACACACACACACGCAAACACACACATGTGCGCACGCGTAGTGTTGTGTGTTTCTGGTGAAACCCCTATAAAACGAAATATTACTATCTCTGTTGCAACTATAATGCATTACAAAAAATTAAACGTATTTACTGATTTCTGTAGTAGCTCTGACAATTTCTTTCACATTGTTCCTTTGCCTCACCTGTAAGTATACTAAAAGACCAAAAGTGAAAGTCATTTCTCCTCACCCACCAATCCCATCCCACCAGAAAGCGGACGTCACCAGCAGAGCAGTGCTGGATGTCATCACCAAAACCTCAGAGTACCTCCAGCCCAACCCGAGCGCCCGGGCCAAGCTCACCATGCTCAACACGGTGTCCAAGATCCGCGGGCAGGTGAACAGCCCCGGCTACCCACAGTCGGAGGGCCTGCTGGGGGAGAGCATGGTCAAGTTTGGACGGGAGATGGGCGATGACACTAACTTTGGTAGGAAGGAGTACTGTGTACAGGCATCGAGCCCACACTCCAAAGCCACTCCCAGTGCAGTATGTGCTCCTCCCTAATGAGCAAGCAGGGGTGAGGCGTCATGCTGGAGGATGAACACTGGGAGTCTGTGGACATTGGGGCTACAACCCAGAACCTTTCAGCTAGTAGACAAACACCTTGAATATTGGAGAATGAAATTAGAGAATAGGCGAATGAGAGCTGGGCTCAAAGGGGGGAGTGAACGATAAGAAGTTAGGTGTGACGACTTTGGATTTAGAAGGAACATTAGATCTTTTTTTTTTTTGATCAAAACATTTTAAGAGAGGGCATAAATGCAAGTCATGTTTTGGTTTGGTCCAAGGAGATTAGTATTAATAGTAGGACCCATTAGTCCAGCTTAAATGTATTTATATACACATTACATAAACAAGACGCATCTCGGGGTGAGGCTGGCCTTGGAGAATGGGGTTCGTCAGCACTTGCTTTGCTTACTGTGCCAATGCGTGTCATTGAAATACAACGCATTAACCTGCTTAACATAATGTCAGAAGTGTGTGTATGCGCGCCTGTTCATGCGTGTTTATTTGTACTATTCAGGGGGGGCGCTCTTGGATGTGGGGGAGTCAATGAAGAGGTTGGCAGAAGTGAAGGATTCGCTGGATATCGATGTCAAACAGAACTTTATTGATCCTCTGCAGGCCATCGCTGACAAGGACATCAAAGACATCCAGGTAAAATAGACCTCCAATAAATGATACAAACTACTAACTAAAGGCTCTTGATCATGCATTATATACCCAAAATTGATGTACGATGAGGAAAAATGCTTAGCAGAGATAATAAATGGTCACCAAATAGGGCTGTGCGATATGATGATGTATATCGGGGGACGAGAGAAAAAAGTCTTAGATATTTCCCGCTATTTAATCGTTATTTTACTTTACGGCTTACCTGCTTTACGTTCACTACACATACTTGACAATTACAGAAACAAACATGGAGGAGCGTGAGACAGAACAAATGTCCCAACAGTCTGAGGCAGAACCAGAGTCAGAAGATGTGATATTTTGAAAGAAAAGCAAATCTCAAATGATTTGAAGGGGTCTTTAGTTCTATAGATATGTGAAGCTCCTTCTGGACAGCTTCAGGTGAATTTTGATGGTTCCTCCCAAGAGAGGGGTGGGCAGTATAACGGGTCTCTGTCTGAGCAGCGGTTCATTCGGATGTCCGTGTCCGGGTGGGGGTTAAGCTCAGTATAATCCCAGGGTGTGTGGCGCCTTTCATATAACATCACTCATTATAACTCTCATACAGAACGATGATACAAAAAGTAGTACAAAGAGTACTCAATCTCCAGTACTGGCTGCTGTAGGCCTACTGGAGATTTCTGAAATGTAGTGACCTTTACTGTTTATTTCCATATACTATATGTTAATTTGCTGTACTATTGGATATTTCTTGAAACTTTGATTTTTACTATAATATATATATATATATATTTTTTTTTATATGTTCGATAGCCCTTATTTTTTCTCCCTCATTTGGGACCGTTCTGATCAAACTCACTTGTAAATGTAAGAAAAGAGAATGCTTTAATTTGTATTTAGTTGAAAGGATTATTAAAAAAAAAATCATGAGGCATGTGGTTATTCTGGGTAGACATTTGGTTCATAGAATTTACCGATGTACAAATGTACTATATCGTTATATATATATATATCGTAATCAAGATAGGAAATGACCCATATCGTGGTAGGAGATTTTGTCCATTTCGCACACAATCACCATAGAAAACGTTTGTCTCTGTCTATCTCTGATCTTCTCTCTCTGTCTCTCTCTGTCTGTCTCACTCTGTCTCTCTATGTCTCTCTCTGTCTCTCTGTCTGTCAATGCTAACCTCTTTCGCTCTGCAGCACCACCTGAAGAAGCTGGAGGGCCGCCGGCTGGACCTGGACTACAAGAAGAAGCGTCAGGGGAAGATCCCTGATGAGGAGTTCAGGCAGGCACTTGAGAAGTTCCACGAGTCTAAAGAGCTGGCGGAGGTCTCCATGCACAACCTGCTGGAGACGGACGTAAGTGGCTCTGCACTGTTTAACCACGGAAGCCCATAAGTAGCACAACAGAAGGGCTATACCATATGGCGTTTATATGAGACCAATGTCACGTCAACGCGGGATAATGACCTTATCTCTTAATAAGGAGACAAAGATCACGTGATATCAATAAACCTATTACGTTGATAAGTGACACTGAACTCATCACTTAATTATAAGAACAGCAACGATAAACCGAGTGATTCCCTGATGTCACGCTCTCTTAGAAACTGACCAGGAGCATAACAATAGTTAGTGATAGTCAATTGTTCGACACTGCTTAAGGGAAGTATTATGATACCAGGTCTTTAGCCAAGAATCTCACATTTCCCACGTGAATACAGAAATGCCTTAGGAGTTCCCACGTTGTTACAAGATAAGTTCAGTCTTGTGTATGAACGTGATAGTTTTCTCTGAATTACATGGTATGTTCAGTATCATGTGTAAACGTGATTGCTTTCTGGTTTATACGTGATAGTTTCCTCGTTATAATGTGATGCGTATCTCATTAAAACAGCAGAACATTACATTTTTCTGCGGTTGCAGTAATTCGCTTCCATACATTGCTCTACACCAGGGGTCACCAACACAGTGCCCGCAAGGACCACATGAGGCGCCCGCAGGCCTGTTCTAAAACCAGCACTACTCATTCTTGAACAACTCTTTCCCACCTTTTTTAAGTCATTGTTGATAATTATTGTGAGAAATCATTAACATGACTTAATTAATTAACATGTCTTCACATAGATGAGTATCATTAATCATTAATAGTAACATATAACTAAAGGCAAACTGAGCAAATTTGTTATTTCAGAAGAGTGTATAGAACTGGGTGCCCTTCGTATGACTCAGTACCCATGAAGTAGCTCTCAGGTTCAGAAAGGTTGGTGACCCCTGCTCTACACTCTATACCTTTGCATATGAAGAAAGCTTCTGGCCCATTGTAGTACACTGTATGGAAAAATACAATGGTTTCAGTTATTAGTAAGCTTAGTGTTATGTGAATGCGATGCATTCATTTCAGGTCGTCAAATGAAGAATTAAAAGTGATGATCATAGTGAATACCCACTTTTAATGATTTTCAAAGTTTTTGTGCCATTCTATCACACTTTTTGATTCATATTGAACATCTGTAGCAGTTTTGTGAAGTCTCTATTAGTGTACGGACTCACCTAGGACCCTCCCCATTCCATAATTGCACAGTGGCTGATTACAGGATCTATGACCAGAGCCCATTGGTATTTCTCTAAAGGCATGCCATTAGCTGCCATTGGGCTGTATACATAGCAACTTGGCACGACAGTCAGAAGGTTCAACAAGCTGTGTGTCAGGTCTCGGCTGGTGGCGCAGGTTTTTCTATTATTCTAACTTGCTCAGACAAACTTGTCCAACCTGTCTTTGCTGTTGTTTATACAGTGCTCTATTTTTAGTCTTTATCTAAGTCCTGCATTCATTGAATGATCACGTGATCTACCCAACTGCGGATGATGTATGAGTCCCATTTAACGTGTGTGTGTGTGTGTGTGTGTGTGTGTGTGTGTGTGTGTGTGTGTGTGTGTGTGTGTGTGTGTGTGTGTGTGTGTGTGTGTGTGTGTGTGTGTGTGTGTGTGTGTGTGTGTGTGTGTGTGTGTGTTTGTCCGTGTGTTCAGGTGGAGCAGGTGAGCCAGCTGTCCTCTCTGGTGGAGTCCCAGGTGCAGTATCACAGGCAGGCCGTGCAGATTCTGGAGGAGCTCTACGAGAAGCTGGGACAAAGGTGTGCACTGTTGGTAGCTCAGTGAGGATTAGTCATCAATAGTACGCTTCTGATACACTTAAGACGTTAATCGTTGATCCCAGCAAATAATCAAGGTAATGACTGTGTTTAAAACAGCAAGAATTAAACCCATTGGCCTTTTTCCCCCTGGCTCATGGTTTTTGATGATGTGTATGCTCTAATCTACTCCTCCACGGTTGTTGAAACATATTCCTATCATTGACTCAGAACTTTATATATCGGATCGACACTACATCAAACCCATCACCGCTTTGTACAAATACGCCGGGGACCCCAGACTGTTTGCACTGCGTTTCTCGTCGAGGTTTCTCACTGCTGTTGAACCCCGTGTGTTGGCAGGGTGACTGAGGCCCAGTCCCGGCCCCGGCGTGAGTACACCCCCAAGCCGAAGCCCACCATGGACTACGGGGAGCCCGAGCAGGCGAGCCGAGGCTACGCGGCCCCCGCGGCTAACCCCCCCTCGTACTCGGCCGGTAAGCCTCTGATGGGTGCTCGCGTGAACTTGAACCAGCCACCGTTGGCTGTTTACTGCTGCCTTACTCAACTGTCAATAGTGCCTACTCTTGTACTCTGACTTTAAATTTCAACTATTCGTATTGTGTCTATTTTAAGGTACTCTTTCATGTAGTTATTGTTCATGTAAAATTGTCCTCAATCTATAACCTCAAACTGCATGTCCAGGTCCGTCCTTCCGGGGACCCTCGTTGAAGAACAGAAGGCGTGAGTGTGTTGGCTAGCGATGGCACCGTTAAGCACAGCCCCCCCCCTGTGGGGGGGGGTGCCTGACTGGTGCCTGACTGGTGCCTGACTGGTGTGATAACTCAGTTGGATGGTGTTGATGGTGTTGACTAATGCTTTTTTAACTCCTGTGTATCTGTTGGGTTCTAACAGTGGAAAACTAATTGCAACAACTAACTACATTAAGTATAACTGGAAACCCTAACCGTATTTCATTCTCATTCTAAGGTGTTTGTACATAGTGACTGCTGGTTTGATGTTTGTCTGATACTGATGAACCTCCGAGCCCTCAGAAAGAGAATTAATGCAACCCTGTATGTACATGTATGTTTTAATGGTAAGCAAAAGTAGGAAAAGCCTCAAACATGGCTCCTGCTGTCACTAACGCTAGAGTCTCCCTGCTTCGTGGAGGCTCAGTGTTCTCGATCGTTCTAGATGTGCACGTAAACAGCACCGCTAACATGTCGCAGATAAACCCAATTCTGTGTGAGGAGCGCTGAACTAATCTTGTTAAAGGGCATTTCTACCAATCTTGTCAATCTCCTTTCACCTTTCCCTTCCCTCCCTTTCATTCTCTCTCTCTCCTAATCCCACCTTGTTCCGCACAAAATGTCCTCTATTGAAAATGCCCCTCTCTCCCCCCCCCCCCCCTCTCCTCCCCCAGCGGAGGCCAGCTGTAAGGCCCTGTACGACTTTGAGGCCGAGAACCCCGGCGAGCTGAGCTTCCGCGAGGGCGACCTCATCACCCTGACCAGCCGCATCGACGAGAACTGGTTCGAGGGCACCGTGCAAGGCCGTGTGGGATTCTTCCCCAACAACTACGTTGAGGTGGTGGTCCCACTGAGCCACTGAAGACGGGCTGAACCAAGAGGAAGAGGAGGGAGAGCAGGAAGGGATGACGGTGATTATGATGATGTGAGACATTCAATCGTTTAAAGGGGCATTCCGGAATGGGATTTTCTTTTATAAAAGATCTCCATAAAGGCAAAGGCAAATTTCCGTGGCCTACTAATAACTAGCTATATATAAGGACAAATACAGATGGGTGGGATTTGAAAAATAAGTAAAATTACAAAAAGGGAAAGCACAATTTGTGAGTGTGCTCATATTGCTCTCACATTCTCGCTATCCAAGTACTTCCTGCACAAGCCGGTGCTGATGAAGAAGGACTGTTCTGTTCGTTAAAAAGTGCAAATACTTTATACTGACATTGCATTGTTTAAGGGAAACTAAAAAACATATTGAATACATTCTCTGCTTATCAATTATTCACCACACGAATAGGACTCATAAATGAATATGAACATTATCTTGCTCCATTAAGTTTTACTTTATTTCTTATCTCTCTGCATCCCTATGATGGCAATCTAGATTTCTTATGCTTTGCTGCCATCTAGCAGTGCACACAGCTGGTTCAGTTGGGAACGGTCGTAATAAGACTCGCCTGTAGGGGGTGTACTTTCCTCATAGTGGTTTCAGCATCTTGATAATAAGGGGACACTTTCTGCGTTCTGAACGTCCCAGCAAGCTTTCTGTCACATAGGCCTTGGAGTTTGTATCAGGATTATTGTTTTTGTGCAATCTCCACATACTCACATACACAAACATAGTTGAATATTTGTTTAGAATAATCTGTGAGTTGTTGCATCAAACCTCTTCTGTGTTTAAATGATCGTTTGAAGCAGAACCTTGTAAACATATCATTTCAAAGGAAACTTGAAATCTGTTCAGGTACAGGAAAGAAACTGCTGCTGTATAATTTACTATCAACCCCCCTTTTTCTCACATTTGTACTATCTTACTTAAAACCAATAACGCTAACTGCCGGTTCTTCAGAAGAATACTAAAGCCATAAACACAGCCCTAACTGGTGTTTTCTGAGGCTTAGATATGGTACTGCTGGCAGTATCGCTGACAAATCCTTGTGGGCCTCGTCCCCATTGTTTACCGATAACCTCACTGTGAGCTTGTCTATACTATTATGGACGGTAATTACACGGGCAAATCCTGTCGCTATGTAAAACTATGCTTTGGCGTCAAATGGAAAATGCATTAGACAAGTTGTGGGCATGCTCCTAGCCGGAAAACCTAGACCCTCTCCCCCTCCCTATTGTGTACATTCTTAAGGAGCGCCTCAGGTTTTACTAACATTTAAGCCTATTAGGGAGAAACCAAGCACTGTAACTATCTGCTCTGGGTGAAGTTTCTCCTATCGGCATCTCTGTTATGAAAGCAGCTGCTCTCCCAACTCGTCTCCCTCTAAACTGGAAGTGGAACAGACGGGTCTTCATAGAGACGAAGGGCAAACAACAGCGGATTATGCCCCGCCCCCTCCTCTCCCGACCCCTCTCTATTTACCACCTGCCCCTGCTGCACCCCTGTCTACTCTCCAGCTCATCCTCCCCGCCCCAGACCAATACCCCCCCCCTAACCTCCTTCTTTGAGCCATCACTCTTAATCTTTCCACTTACAGTAGCACACACATTAACGGTGGGCCTGCATGCATTTTGTGGGTCATTTGTATGTGCATTGCATTCTGAAGGCCATAGACTTCTCTAGCTGTGTGCTGAGTCATCGACCAGCGTGGGGACCAGGTGTGGGAAGGCCCACCTCGTTAAGGGTCACCGTATAACCGGTTGGGAGGGTTAGGAGGGTGTGGTGTGTTGGCATAGTTTAGGTTGCTCGTAACACGCACCGTAAAACATGGATGATGAATGATTTCACATCACATATTGCTCACATCATTTAATTTGTGCATTTATGCGTGTGCTGCTGTCGATGCAGGATTAGGAGTTCTATAGTGGTGGCTGTCTTTTTTTATTTTTATTTTTTTTGACCTGATGATCTATGACGGGCCAGCCCGTTGCATCAAAACAGAAGCATCAGATGCAGTGTTTGTAAGAAATAAGTATTATCTGACCGTTTAGCTTTATGTTAATATGTTGAATATAAATAATATTTTCTGTGTATGTATTTTTGTGCCATGCATGTGTCTTCATAATTGCTTTTCGGGATGTCCAATGCAATATCACATTGTTGTAATTGTGAGACTGTGGGAAGAAAAAAAGCAGGATTATCCCCGATTATTATTTTTTTTAAGGATAAACGGATTATCCCCGTTATCCTGCATAATGTTTAACCTGAAATGTTGTGTATTAATATGTTGAGGTGAATGGATGCTCCCTTTTTTCTTTATAAAATAAATGATGGATACGTTTAAAAAAGGTTTGGTTTTTAATCTGTCAAATTTATAGAATTCATAAACAATTGCTGGATTTGTGTGTTTGACACCATTGCGTAAATACCTACATTTTCTGTCATGTATATTTTTTAATGTTACCTTTTAAATATCAGCCTACTACATATACCTAAATTCATTTAAAATCCTATTCCTAATTTCTCTCAATGGCATGCATAGTTCGCTAGACATACAAGACTGCCCTCCCCAATATTTCCCCTTTGCATGGTACTACTTCGTGACAGGGTAGGGAGGTGCATCAGACAGCTGAGCTGAGGGGTATTTCCATGGCAATATCTCATCGGGGGAAGGCGTGTCACTCACAGAATTACTTAGCGCCCCTTTGTCCTCGGTCGGTGCCCAGCCAGAGACACTCATGGCGGTTGCACCCGTCAAGCAGCGCTCGGTTACGGGAGGCACCCGGGCGCAGCTACCGCCCTGCTACTATGAAGGATATTTGGAGAAACGAGGACCCAAGGAAAAGGTAGGCATGACATTTACAGGTAAAGTGTCAGATTGTGGCCGGGTGGTCAGTCAGCGTCTAGACGCTAAAGCGCGACCCGGCTAATCCCTCCCTATTCTATAAGGAGCTGTCAACTTCCTTATTGTGCTCCAATGGGTAAGGGCAGGCGATACAAATAAATGTGTCACGGTGGACGTTTTATACATTGCATAATAGTTCGTTTATCAACTTCATTAATTCCGCTTCGTGCTGCGTATGAATGAATGAGTCATTGGCATTTGCAGTGTGTTGACAGAATAGCACTGCACGTCGCATCTCATTCAATCCTAGCTAAACATATCTGGGGGTCCGACTCAGGACTACCTTCAAATGTATTTTGTATAAATAAAAAAAACCTGCATACACGATATTATATTAATACTCTGTTTATTACCGAGAAAATAAAATGTTAAAATGTAACAAATAAACGCTTGCACAACTTAACTATCTGGCTGCAGTTAAATCAAGGATTTGAATCGAATCGTGAATAAACTAATAACAGTATTAACATTGGCATCGAAAATATGCAAGGGGAAGCGAATGTGCTTTTAAAGGGGTGGGGGAGCCACATGCCATATGACCACAGCAGCTAATGGAGCCTGGCTCAGGTGCAGGTTGGGGTAGTGATCCCTGGCCACAGATTGAACACAGCTGAGGCTCAGTTCCTATCTCTCTCCTGGGACAGTAGATGGGCAGGAGACAAAGACAATGAGACCAGCCCTATTGATGTCAGATTTGGAAAGAAATGGTGCCTTATGTTATATTCTCATTATTAGGCATCCAGGCGACTCTGGAGCAGTCTATGCGGGAACGCCATGTTTTTCTTCAACAATGCCAAAGACACTCACGTGAGTTTGGCTCATTAAAGTTACATAATTACCCTCACTGTGGTTGAGATAAGTAATCCAATAATGTGTCTCTATTGGTGTCTTTCAGTACGTAGAGCGGTTGGACCTCGGTGGTTTTGTGTCTTTGAGGGACGACTGTAGCCGAGACAGGAACCTGGAGGCAGCCCGACTCATTCTGCGCATGAAGGATGGAGAAACCAAAATCACGGTAATGTGGGCTGTCAAACAAACAAACTTTCTAACCTGACCTTAAATAGTTCTAGTTAGT
This sequence comes from Gadus morhua, assembly GCF_902167405.1. Lineage (NCBI taxonomy): Eukaryota > Metazoa > Chordata > Actinopteri > Gadiformes > Gadidae > Gadus > Gadus morhua. Next base: position 19,677,001 of record NC_044055.1, on the reverse strand, counting down.
ATCTCCCTGGTCTTAGCTTCTGTGTTATTTTGCAGGCACCCAACTTGGAGTCAAGAGAGCTTTGGAAAGGGTTCCTGTACTCAGTAGTAGATGTAAGTAAATCACACACACACACACCCCTAGGCCTGGATTGTCTTCACTCAGTCACACACATACAATCTCATCTATGTCTGTTCACTAAACCCTCTTGTGTACCTCAGGCTCACATAGATCTGCATACTTGGTGGTGTAGACATGGATGCATAAAATAATTGGGTTTTAAATGTAGGTTGTTGTTTCCTTAAGGGCTGCCCATAGGACCTTAGGGGGCCCTGGAATGAAGCTAACAGGGAACACACAAAGAGCAGTGATGGATATCCAAGCCCTAAATCTACCGAAGATTCCTCAAGATTCTGACTTTCATTCTCACAGACGACAATAACCTAAAGTGATGTATCGTACTTAATCATACATGCTCCACCCTTTATGCCTCCTGACTGCAGCTCAATGTCCCAGCATGCCTCACTCTGCTGCCTGGCCAGCTGCAGATGCTGAAGGAGGTGGTGGACAAGGAACGGTCGCGACGCAGAGCACGCACGCCCACGCGCGCCCCTCCCTCGCCGCTCTCTGTCCCCTTAGTGGGGGAGATCCCGGCGTGAGTAACCATTTAGCTAGCGCTGATTTTGGACGCTTGTCTGTTTCTTCAAGCTCACACGTTTATGGTTAATCTGCACTATGTATCTTGGATTTGGACCTCAATTTGTGTTCTCAAATGTAACTAGTATGCAAATAAAGTATGCTAACCTCGTCTTTCTAATGATTATGGGTACGCTAGGTTGTTATATATTAATATTGTGTGTGTGTGTATGTGTGTGTGTGTGTGTGTGTGTCTGTGTGTCTCTGTGTCTCTGTGTGTGCAGGTGCTTCCGCCCCGTGTCTCGTACAGAGGCGGAGGTCCTTCTGGAGCGCCACCCAGACTGTGGCAACATGCTGCTGCGCCCGGGGAGGGACGGCTGCTCCCTGGCTGTCACCACGCGGCAGGACCTCAACGGGTACCGCCGGGGGGGGAACCCCCAGACGCATGACACCATCACACATGATGTATTCCTTTGTGGTTGATTGCTTCTTCCTCTGTGTTCTCCACATAGGTCGGTTTTTCGACATTACCGAGTGACCCAGAGGGAGCAGGGAGGCTATATCATAGATGTAGAGAATCCAGTGAGTGCATCAGTTCACCATTTAGGAATCTGTCAATCTTAGCTGCCGCCCCTGTGACCCACATTCTCCCCACAGGGCTTGATTTGGCTTTCATAACTATGAGCTTGATGGTTGTGGCTTTGTAATCCAAATCTCTTTCAACGATATACCATGCACAGGCTGTACTATATACATATATAACATATTTGATCACAGCAATGAAAATATGTCTGAGTCTGACTCAGCCAATATGTAAGAAGAGGACCAACCCCCCACATGCTGACGCGTGTGACTGTGTCTTGTACGTAGATTCCCTGCTCCTCGCTCCACGAGGTCATCGATGCCCTGGTGGAGAAGACGGCCGGGACGCTACAGCCTTTCCTCCTGGAAGAGCCCTACGAGGAGAACATCAGTGAGCTCACGCTACTTTACGCCTTAAAGGACAATAGCAGTCTGGCGGCCAACATCAACACCCGCTGTGGCACTTTTGGCATCGATTCCAAAAGATTGAAGAGTTTGTTTGCCTTTGTGGCGAGGTTGGGCTCACGCTAAATGCTCTTTGGCAGATTTGTACAATGGTTTAATGAAGCCCGAAGAAATACAATGGTTTGCTTTTGAGTCAACCTTTTCAATAGTATTACAATGTTATGGTGCTCGTCATGTATAACAACAAGACTGATGAGGTGGCTGTTTCTTTCCTTCTCTCGTCGTCATCAGCGTATGTTTCCTCCAATGACGAGAATGGAGAGAGGATGCTCCACACCGCCCCGTCCAGCCCACTGCCCCGGGCCCCGGCCCTCCCCCCTAAACAAGGTATCCCCTAGCTGCCCCCCTGTGTCATTGTGTGCCACTCCGGGCCACCCCTACTCAAGGAGTCTGGACACGCCACTGACCAGCTACTACTTAGGCCCAATCCCATTTCTACCCCTTACCCCTTCCCCTTACCCCTCCACCTTGTTTTGAAGGGATAAGGGGAAGGGGTAAGGGGAAGGGGAAGGCGTAAGGGGAAGGCGTAAGGGGAAGGCGTAAGGGGTAGAAATGGGATTGGGCCTAAGGCCCAATCCCATTTCTACCCCTTACCCTTACCCCTTCAAAACAAGGGGGAGGGGTAAGGGGAAGGGGTAAGGGGTAGAAATGGGATTGGGCCTTATTGTCTTCCCCTCCCTGGCTCCAGATCGGTTGTCCAGTAAACCACTGCCCCGCTCCCCCGCCCCCGACCGCCGCATCCTGGCGGCGGCGGTGCCGTCCTCCCCCACCAACCCCATGAGGAGGCTCATCCTGTCCCCATCGCCTCTTGCACAAAGTAGGTGTTTCCCTTGCCTGGACAATGTCCTTCATACACATCACATATGAACCGTATCTGGTTGTGGGCGGTTTTGTTTGACACTGCATTTCGGTTCCTCCACCAGCTCTGAACGAGGAACTCAAACTGAAGCTTGAGAAGAGACGAGCCAGCCAGGAGTGATCCTGTTCCACCAGCATGCACCATGAAGAGCCATGTGCTGATCTAACACTCTTCGCTGCCAAACTAACCTGAATCTATCACGGGACCCTATAGCCACAGCTGTACAGTGTGACTCCATCTTGTGCCTTCTGAGGTGGAAAAAACGAAACAAGTGACTCCTTATCACCACATATGCTGCATCTTAGAACATTTCTGAGGAGGTCCATAGCTGGGTCAGAAATGGATTGGAATGACTTTCCAAAGGATGTTTTTTTTTTTTTTTTTTTTCAAAGAACAAGGCAAAGATACTGCCATCTCAATAGGACGCCAGTTTACACCTTGCAACGTGCTGCCCATTATTATGGATTAAAGACCCATAATTCAGTTTAGTCTGTGAAAACGAACCTAACTTTTTTGTATGCAGTTTTGTTTTCACTCATCGACATTAAAGGAACCTAGATGACTTTCTGCGGAAAGAAATGTATACAAATACACAGGTATGCTTAACTGAGCCCGTCCATTGTGTCTGTTGAAACACACACCTGTTGGCCAACTGCTCATTAACCCTGCTTCTACAATAATGACACAGAAGAGTCAAACGGGATCATGCAGGAAAGATCAACCAATCAGAACTTCGGTCCTCTACCTGAGACTGATCTCAGGGCCCTGCCGACTGTGAGCCTGATAAAGACCCGTTTCATTTGGCTTGTTGAGTTCCAAACAAACATGTGTCTGTCTGCATTATGACCACATTGACTTGACCTGGTTCCCTCTTGCCAAAATGTTGCTTCCCTTACTGTATTGTTGATTCAATGGTGCTGTTGAATCATGGTGGTGACTCTGAAATAATGTACTGTTTTAGTGGGTGCTGGTTTCACAGTGATTCCTTATTGCTATGGTCTTATGTGTGCTGTTGTATGGTGCTTAAACAAAACACTGACATATGTATGAGGTTTTCTGAGTACCGCTCTTACACAATTGAAAATGTTTACAAGTGTAATTATAGAAGGAAACCCTTTTTGTGAATGTGCTGTATGTACATGCAATGGCCAATGTGTGGAGAGAATGTTCAAATCTGACCACTGAAAACTATTTTGGCTTTGACACTAACGTTACATTGTGTTTTACATTCTACCTCCTTATCTCCTATTGCAGATTAATCAGCAATTTAATGAGTAACTAAAATATTTAACACGGGCCAGGATTTTTGTAACACTAGAGGTCGTTAGAGATCGATGTTGTAAATCCCCTCTCTGGCCAGATTCTTGTGAAATATGTAGCCTACATGTATTGAATGTCTTGTGTCAAATGTGTTCGCAATTATCAGAGCTAGATATCGGTATTAAATTCCTTTTTGCATGTATTCAAGCTGTTGATTTTCAATTTGGATCAACGGTCAGATAAGAGGACCTTTGATCTCAGATTTTTTTCATCTTCTCATTATTATTCAACCTCAATAACCTCTCCAAACAACATACGTTAAAATAAATCTTAAAAAGTAGTTTGACTAATAAGTTAATAATCTTAATAATTTCAGTCGTTTTTCCACTCAATCAATCTTTTTCAGACACAATTATCACCAATGGGAATTGTATTCGTTTAGTCATACTCGAACCATCCCCCCTTACTAGACATAGCTGAAATGACGTAGGAGACGTCAGTTGTGTTGGAGCATGTGCGATGTGGTTGGCAGTAAATCACTGTGTGTAGTTAAATTGATTGACGCTTTTCTTTAGAGCTGATTACGTTGTTCCGAGCATTAATATTGTTGTGAACGCGCGCGCGCCCATGCCTCGAGCACGCGGGTCGCGTTGCTTCTGCTTTAAGGAAGTTGTGCAAGGTGTACTTTTCAAGGTCCAAGGTAGGCGTTTTAGCTCATTAACCTTCTTTCTATTATGTTGTCCTCGGTCTTTATTCAGGGGCGATACAATTTTGGATACTCTTCCCGGTTTTACAGTTTGTAAGTTTAAATATTTAAATATTGACGGTTAGCCTTGGTCGGGATGTATTTCAAAAATAAACCACTGTTCGACACTGGGAGTGTCGACAAGTGAGTCGTTCAACAAACGGCTATCAGGAATATCAGAATATAACGATGCAACTTCATGCAATATCTTTACTTCGAATTTCATCGTCTATGAGTAAAGTTACTACATTACTCGTCGAGTTACATTCCTGTTGATCATTTAGTGCACCATGCACTCAATACATTGGACCAAGAGGCGTATCTGAGTCTACTACTTGACCCATAGTCCGCCGGGTAATTGTTGTTTAAAAAAAGCATGTTTCTGTGTCTGTAGAAGGGAATAGATGGCGGGATGGGCGCTGAGTGATCTGCGGCACCGGGGAGAAAAAATTTGAAACATCTGCATTCTTTGACATGTTGCAGCTCATCTGCAAATAGACAAACTGTTCACTTAGGAAATACTTTAACCGACTAAACCCCTCATCACCGTTTGTATGTGTTTATTGTATTGCATACAAATGTATTGTGGTTCAAGGACACAATTATTTGAATTTGTGCTATATTCAGCTTTTTTTTTTAGTTTTAGGATAATGGTAGTGCATTCGTTATGCGCGTTAAGCCATTTGTCTCTGAGTAAATGTGTCCCCCCTCAGAGGACAGCAGCTGCTATTGCAATCTGCTCTGCTTCTCCAGGCGCCGGCCTTTCTATGTGAATGTCTTTATTGTGCGCTTGTGTTTGGGGCCGCAGGAGCACTGAAGTTGACATCCCTGCGCCCCGCTGAATGCTTTTCATGACCCGACATTACCATCACTATGGCCCTGACAGACTTACTGCAGCACTGACTTCAGCTCGCTGCACTGCCTGGCTTGTCCCCTCAAACTGCTATTTTCCTCATTCACCATCTGTGCGCCATCTCTCAATCGACTCTTACTGGTATCACATATTATACATCTCTTCAAGACTTTTTTTTTACCTCCAGTGTCATGTTGTGTGTAAGTCCTTGTCCGATCTCGGTCATCTTTCTGTCTTTGTTCCATAGGTCTGAGCCATCCGTCTTGCCATGGGCGGCCTCCTGGAAGAGGCCTCTGAAGGGGCCAGTACCCTGCAGCCATCGCTGACTTGTTCTGCCCAGTTGGTGCCGTCTTAACCACGTCATGACAGAGTCCTAACACTCAAAGAAAGGGGGGAAATAGTGACATTTTATTTCAATAGCAGTAAAAGAAACTAGCGGAGCTGTGATGGATCTTCTCCTTTCCCTGAGGCTTTTATGGCTCATGCCTCTGGCCTGGACGCTTGGAGGGTGCTCCCCCTCAATGGAGGGCATATCACGCAAAACTATACCCTACCACAGTGAGTGTTGTCATTCAAATGTTTACATTCCTTTAAATCCCAATTATTTTATCGGTTAGTGGATGAACAGTGATGTTCCATAATGTATGTTTAAGTGCCTTGAAAAGTGCTACATAAATGCAATCAATTACAATTATTAATGTTGGAATAGCAAAGTGTCCTTCTTAGCGCCCTATCCTTTCCAGTAAATTCCCATCTGAGTTTTAATCTTTTAATCTCTTGTATTATAAAGAATGGCTTCTATGTCAAACAAGTTTGCATAGCACATCCCTAGCTGGTCCTAACTGGTGGACCTCTCTTTAGAAGACCACGGTCAGCTGTTCCATGAGGCGGGGGTGTGGAACTACTCCACCATGCTGCTGAGAGAAGAGCTGGGCCTGCTGCTGCTGGGGGCCCGCGACACCATCTATGCCCTGGACCTGGACAACATCTCAGACAAGAAGGCTTCAGTAAGAATACCCCTGTGTAGACTACATAATGGTAGCGGCCCAACCGCCCTGCGTCAGAATACCCAGCCAGATAGCTAGCTCATCTAATTGGTGGGGGATAAACCACTTTTCGAACTTACCAGCGTGAATGTTTTCTTGACTTAGAGCAATGAAAGTAACGAGGGGTGGTTTATTTAACTTCTGAATCTTTTGGTAAATGTAAGAAAGATGGCACATAATTCGGTTGCTGTGTTAGATACTACTTCTTTTTCCAATGATGATTCTATCACCATCTGTTTGACAACGTTTTCTTCCTAATTAGAATGTACACTCATATCAAAAGTCTGGGTTCAAGTCTGGGTGAACGGTTTAATTTCCTTTTGCGTCAAATTAGTTTATACCAATCATGTTGCTGGAGGCGGGGATCTGTAAGTGTGTGATTGGTGACCACAAACTCGCCGTGCAGAGGTAACAGTGTAATAAAGAAGGTGACAGCCAATGGCGAGAATGAGTTTACTATATATATCTTGAAAAAGGTGTAACTCCAAGGTTAGCCACCAAGAGTCAGCTCCTGGGCTCACTCTGCCTGTTGACTTTAGTGTTTCAATCCAGAGTAAATATCTACTTTGGCATTGCCTAAGTAACAACAAACAAACAAAGCAGAAGGACATTTTGGCAATATTGTGTGGCCTTATTTGATATGCAAAAATAATGTTTCCGTTTCAGGTCAAATGGGAAGTACCTGAGGCAAAACAAACCGAATGTAAAAATAAAGGGAAAGATGCAGAGGTGAGTGGTGCTTGTGTGGGATGTTGAAGTTAGACTCTGCAGGATCAGGACGACTTAAGCAGTGCAGGGACGAGGTGCAAAACAATGTATGTCGTGTTACTCATCAGCAATAAATCATGTCACCGACATATTATGTCTTCAAGCACTGTACTGGATTGTGATTAAAGAAGAATGATGTGTATGAACAACATGCACCCCGGGTTAGAATTTGATATATAAAATCTGTCAATGCCATGACAATGAGAAACGTTATGACCCAGTGAATGATATGATGGAGACATATAATTGCATGTCTAAAAAAATAAAATAAAGTGTTTGCAAGGTTGAGTTGTGTCGAGCTGAACAGTTGCATTGAATCCTAACCACATCTGTGTTTTCAAATCTGGAAAGTACTTCATTTTAATGATTGCATTTTTTTCTGAATTATTTTCCAAATAAAACATTTAACATGCAACGTTTTACAGATACACTGCAAGAACTATATTCGGGTCCTGCACACCCTGAGTGATGGACGGATGTATGTTTGTGGGACCAATGCCTTTGACCCAGAGTGTGACTTAATGGTAAACAAAATTATTGTCAATAAATGCAATGTTTTTGCCCCAATATGCATTCATCATAATCATTAAGTCACCATATGAACAAACAGACAAAAAAAAAATCTAACATGAGCTGCTTGCCTCTGTGAAGTCCTACAAAGATGGAAACCTCATTCTTGAGAAGGAGGTTTCCATAGGGGATGGGAAAGGAAAGTGTCCCTTCGACCCGTTCCAGACCTATGCCTCCATCATGGTTGGTAAGTGCGACAACCTGAACCTAATGATGCCAAAACACCCACAAAGAACAATGCCTCAAGAAGGACCCATTCACTGGCGCCAAGTTATTATTGTAATTGTTGTACTTTTTTGTTTTTTCTCTTTGTTCCCCAACCTGCCAGACGATAACCTGTATTCGGCCACCTCCATGAACTTCCTGGGCTCTGAGCCTGTGGTCATGCGTAGCTCCTCTATCTCCATACGCACCGAGTTCAAGAGCTACTGGTTAAACGGTATACCCACGCACACGACCTGAAGTCCTGTTTGGTGTCTGATTTTCTATGAGTGTGTCTGACTCTGGACTGACTCTGGGTTTCATCCCATTTGGGTTTCTTCCTCTGGTCTTCCCCCACAGAGCCCAACTTCATCTCCATGGCCCAGGTGCCAGAGAGCAAGGACAACAGCGAGGGAGACGACGACAAGGTGTACCTCTTCTTCAACGAGGCCGCGCTGGAGTACGACTCGTACAGCAAACTTATGGTTTCCCGCGTGGCCCGAGTTTGTAAGGTATGTTCGCCAGGCAGACTTCCTCCATTTGGAATCTCTTGCATTCATCTTGTTTCCTGTTCCACAGCTGCATGATGTCTACTACTGCTCTTCTTAGAAACCTCTGTGAATGTAGTTACATGTACCTTCACATTTGTTTTTCCTGAGCAGATAATAATCTAAATTATTCCCATAAACTAGCTTTTTTTACCTAGCTAACTTTTTACCTAGTTTTTGGGAGTCAGTTCAACTGCAAAATATTTAAATATACTATGTTTAAAATATTGATGCTTTGAAACTTAAATGCTCTGAGAAAGCCTAGAGCTAAGCCAACCAATTTGAATCAAAGTAAACAGGCAACGGCTCTCGCGTTTCAATTTCCGCTTTTGGGGAATGTTTATTTTGGACGAATACAAGTTCCGCCACAACGCATTTCCAAACATGGTATTCTAGATAGCATGCCATAGTGGAAACGTGTAGTCTAAACCACTTATGCTCCCCTTGTGGTGTTCTAGTTCCTTATTAATACCCCCTGTCTGATACAAGCACTTCCTCAGAACCATGTTTTCCCTTTGTGGTAAAGTTTGATTGATGTGGTCTCTGCCAGGGGGACCTCGGGGGCCAGAGGACGCTCCAGAAGAAGTGGACGTCGTTCCTGAAGGCCAGGTTGGACTGCCCCGTGCTGGAGTCCAAGCTGCCCTTCACCATCCAGGACACGTTCCTCTTATGCGAACCGCAGGTGTCCTGGAAGGAGTGCCTGTTCTACGCCGTCTTCACCCAGCAGCCGTGAGTTGGCTGGGACTCGGGATGCGTCCGTGTGGGTGGACCGGGGGAAGGCATGGGTGATCTGGATGTTTGGTCCCTGTCAAATGTCCCTTGGGTTGCAGGCACTCCCCTGCGCTGACGGCGGTGTGTTCGTACCGCGTGGCCGACATCAGCGCTGTGTTCTCCAAAGGGAAGTACAAGAACCCGTTACCCGTAGAAACATCCTACGTGAAGTGGGTCATGTACAGCGGAGACGTCCCCTCTCCCCGGCCCGGGGCTGTAAGTCTCCCGTGTGTGTGTGTGTGTGTGTGTGTGTGTGTGTGTGTGTGTGTGTGTGTGTGTGTGTGTGTGTGTGTGTGTGTGTGTGTGTGTGTGTGTGTGTGTGTGTGTGTGTGTGTGTGTGTGTGTGTGTGTGTGTGTGTGTGTGTGTGTGTGTGTCTCTCTCTCTTTGTTGGCCGTTGAAACGTGTGCTTTTTCACAAGTAGTACGGCAGGATCCTGACTGGCCTTCTTCCCCCTCTCCCCCCAGTGTATAGACAATGAGGCTCGTAAACAGGGCATTAATCAGACACTGGACCTCCCAGACCGGACCCTTCAGTTCGTCAAAGACAGGCCGCTCATGGACCAGGCCGTCCCGCCAATCGGAGTGGGACCCCTGCTGGTACAGAGAGGAGCTGCGTTCTCGCGGATCGTGGTGACCCGTGTGGCGGCCTTTGATGACCAGAAGTACCACGTGGCGTTCATTGGCACAGGTGGGAAATAACTTCAGTTGATGTGATGGCAACAACTAGTTTTAGATACTGTGGAAGGAGTAATGATGCCAATCTACGTTTGTCTGTTGTGTAGAGAGTGGCACTCTGGTGAAGGCTGTGAACTATGATGGAAAGATGTTTATCATAGAGGAGGTGCAGCTATTCCCCTCCCGAGAGCCAATAAAAGTGCTCAAATTATCTGAGGCCAAGGTAAAGCACATGTTCCCTAAATACTTAAATTGTTGATCGGCTGCTCTTGTACTTTTATCAATATTTCATTGTTTCTGTGTGGTACATTTCTGTGTGTGCAGGGCTATCTGTATGCAGGCTCTGCGTCTGGAGCAGTGCAGATGCCACTAGCCACCTGTGGGAGGTCTCTGTCCTGCATGGACTGTGTCCTAGCCAGAGACCCCTACTGTGGCTGGGACCAAACCACATCTAAATGTATCGCTCATCTCCATGGGCAAAGGTAGGACACGACCCTCAGTGGTGCACGCAGCGACGAACCAGTCCTCGATTGTTCCCAGCCTGCTTGTGTTATTCATAACTCTTGAATTAACTGCACTCCTCAGTGAACTGATCCAGAGTGTGAAAAACGGAGATGCATCTCTCTGTCCAGCCGCCGGTGAGTGAATCATGAGTCCTCAGTCGGTCTCGGGGGTGACAAAAGGAACCACTGCAGTTACTAACGCGACTACGACTGTGGTCTCCCATCAGGCACTGTGACGCCCGTCAATGAGTCCATCTGGCTGAGGAGCAACCTCAGACTGCCGTGCCGGCCCCCGTCCAACCTGGCGGCGGTCAGCTGGCAGAGGGACACCATCCCCCTAGCCCCGTCGGACCACTATCAGGTGCTGCCAGACGGCCTGCTCATCTCCAACGCCTCGGCCCTCCATGCCGGCCACTACCGCTGCTTGTCTCTGGAGCGATCCACCGCTGGCGACTACACCAGCGTGGTGGCCGACTACCAGGTGGGACTCGTCGCCGGGGAGTGGCCGCTGAGTCCCGAGGCCCGGCAGGATGGTCCCTCGGTGGCCGGGCTGCAGGTGACGGTGGGGATACTGGTGGTACTGCTCGCCGGGCTCCTCACCTGGAACCTCCTCAAGGGCCACCTGCCTCTTCCTTGTAAGCGCAAAGACGACGGGAGTGGAGAGTCTGGATACGGCTCAGCCCAGCCTGCCGGGCTGGAGGCCGGAAAAAACCACTCTGGCCGGGGGACTGGCGTTAGGAATGGGGAAAATGTTGTCCTTCAAACGGACGAACCCAAGCAGTTCATAGGCGATGAGTCTGAAATATGAATGTCTGAATCCCACTTGCGTGAGCAACGACATTGGTTTTGTTTTTTTATTATGCAAGGATACCTTTGTTCTTTTACTCCTGGAATGTTTGTTTATTAACTCATGTTGTAGGATATGAAAAGATTTATTTTAGGACTGTAATTGATTGTATATAAGTGCTTTTTATAACTGCCAATTCCTTCTTTTACACTTACTTTTGAAAATTGCCCATCAATTTAACACTTGTCCAGGCCTACAGCTATCGTTTGGATTTAAATATTTGGCTAGTGTTATACTGTGAGTATTTTGTAGGATATAGGAGCATATCCTTTGCTGAATAGAAAATACTTAATCCTCCTGGTGCGAAACAACATCCAGCTTGCAAAGAATTCAGTGCTTCTGCAATTTCAATTGCAACAGGCTCACATTGCAGAGGCTGTCTGCAAAGACAGATGGTCTGCCACAACATACGCAGACACAATCAGTCTGTGGTTTTTGCTGTAGCAAAAATAATCTCTTCCGTTCCATCCTGTGACAGACTACGAAATAAAAAAAGAACCGTTGCAAAAGAACCATCTTTTAATCAATCACTGGAGGGATACAATAAAAATAACTTTTCAAAACAGTAATTTCAAAACGGTTAGACATTACGGCAGTTTTTAAACAGCCACCAGCTGCTAAGGAATAAAAGTGAAAACGATAAAACACTGAGGAGACGTCGGCTGGTGTAAACAGCGAGTAGCAGCTCGTTCCAGCTTATCTCCTGTAGCGGTATCTCTTAAAGTGGAACCACAGCTGGAAGATCCCGTTGGCAAACTGACAGCGGAAGCCGTGACGATGGGAGTACTCCCACTCCCTGTTGACGATCTTGAACGCTATGTCCTCGTAGGGGGGGCCCGCGTGGAACCGCAGGATGCCAAAGTCCTTGTTGTCGGGACTGGGCTCCAGGAAGTACTGCGGCGTGGAGCGCTTGTTGATCAGGTCGGGGTAGAAGATGTTGAACTTGTAGCCCTGCACGATCTTGGGCGGCGGGTTGTCGAAGTCATAATGGGTCTGATTGTACTTGTTCCACTCGAAGCCGGTGTGCACCCTGTTGAAGAAGCGGGGCTTGCGGGGCCGGTACTTGTCGGCCCACAGGTACATCTTGCCCGTGAGGGGCAGCTCCACGCTGAACTGGGCCTCGTCGTTGCCCATGCCCTGCTTGGCGCGGCGGACAAACGCGTCCTCTGCGCTTTCACCCACGTCCCCTGAAAACCAGAAACAGGCTAGGGGTGAGGACAGGACAGGCACATATATACTGGAATGGAAGAACATGAACAGTACGGTATATCCTACTACAATATCGTAGGATATATTGTAAGAAGAAGTTAAACTGTTACGTGAAGTAACTTAAAAGTTATACAATAATAAATTATTTTAGCTTCTTGGTTTGTGCTAGGACAAGTTAGAAGCACTTAGAATATTAACGAGACCGGATTCATTAATAATGGGCTTAAATAGTAACAGGCTTAAAAAAATTAACATTCTGTAAGAAGGCCTGGTTTGGGGGCAGGAGGTAGTCCAGTGAGGTGCCTGACCCCTACCTGCTCCGTTAAAGACGCACGCATCCAACTACTTTGAGTCATGGATAGGAGTGTAAGTAGAAGTATGTGATAGTTGTGCAGGCTCGTCTCGTCTTACCGGTGACCTGCAGCCGCGTGCGGGCCAGGCGCAGCCTCTGCTGGTTCTCGTCGGCCGTGATGGTGTGGGCGTCCAGCGGCAGCTCGGAGGCGGTGAGCAGCGTGGGGCTGTAGCGGCCCGAGTCGTACTCCGCCTGGCTCTGCTGGATCAGGTCCTCCTCCGTCAGCACCGCCTCCTCCTTCTCCTCGCCCTCCTTCTCCTCGCCCTCCTTCTCGTCCCCGTCCTTCCTCTGGCCCTCCCCGGAGGTGCCGGCCTCCTCGCCGTCGGCCTCCCCCGCGGCAGCGTCCCCGCTGGGCCCGGCGGAGGGCGATGAGGGCCCCGCCTCTACGCCCCTCCTCCCACTGCTGCTCCACGAGACACATGGGCGACACACAAAACACAGGGAAACCGTCAGAAAGGGCTTTTGGATTGTTATTTACTGTATTGCCATCACATTTAAACCTGCACCATGTCAGCTGTCCTTACCCATTAGCAGCCTCTAGTGGCCCAAGTAGTAGCTACAGTTATAGCTGTGTAGAACCATTCATAGAGAAACATTGCCTGTATGGATTGAGGTGCTTTATTCAAGATAAACTTTCTAGTTTCGATATTATTTACAGAGTAAATAGCTGCAGTATAGTGCAGCTTTTGTATAAACACTAGTGCTGTCAGTTTAACGCGTTATTAACAGCGTTATTGTGCGATTAACGCTCTTTTGGCTTGGCCAACGTTGGAGTCTTTTCACCTGCTGTCTAGCAACAACTAGTCACGTTAGAAAATCTACAACACCATACCGGATCTAGCTACACCGGAAACAAAACAAGCACGCAACACAAACTTGTTGGGGCAAGCAAGGATACGGAGTGGCTGAAAATCTCCTTAAAAGTGTGCGTGTGTCACTCTGTTCGAGCCTGCACGAGGGTTCAATCTTGTCATTAGCTGTTGCGTCTTTCTGACCAATCGCAGTTCAAGGCCCACCTGGGCTGTACCACTTCGGGAGGGGCCGCTCAGTTACTCCCCTCTAGACAAAATCGACCTGGTTGCGACATTGACAGTTTGTCAACAGACGCAACACAGAGGTTGCGGGCGCACAGCTCAGGCTGCCGGACGGCGCTGCAAGGAACTTTTATAAACGCAATATTGTTATCCCGCAGTAATCAGCCTGACTGCCCCGAAACGAATAACGTTCCACTCGAAGCCATTTTAGCCAAACGCTAACGGCCCACCGGGAACTCTTCCGATTACCACTCTGCCAGCGTGTGCGTGTGTGTTATTCGATAGCCTGGTAATGTGTATAGCCCTACGTACGATAGGAATATTCATACTGGTTTAAATAAAAAAATGTTATAGTATTTCCCATCTTTGCTGAGCAACAGTTTTGTTCAAATATTCAGTGATTGAAACAAATAAAAGCCTGGGCTATTGAAGTTCTACGGTAGGCCTACCACTGTCATGCACGCACCCGATGTCAAGTGGAACGGGTTGAATTCACTGCGGGTCTCTCTTCTTGTATCCATCTTACCAAATATATTTTATTACTGTCCTTCTCAACACTCTCTGATCTCACTAAAAGGCTGGCAGCACGAAATCAAGGGATATTTAGAATAGAAAAGAATGCGCGATTAATCGCGAGTTAACTATGACATTAATGTGATTAAATATTTTAATAGCTTGACAGCACTAATAAACACATTTGGTGATGTACTATCTTCATACCTAACATTTGAGTTTCTACATGGGAATTGTGTGTGCATGTGTGTGACATACGCAGCCGCCTCCTCTTCCAGCTCCGGCTCCTCCTTGATGATGGGGAACAGCGGCTCACTTTCCACTCCTTGTTCCTGTTTCAGTTTGAAGAGCTTTTGGCGCAGGACGTCCTGGTGCCTCTCCCTCAATCTAAAACATAACCAAAAATCATTAAAAAATATATCATTATCTTCAGCTATTTAAATACGTGCTTTTCAATCATCCTCACTTCGGGGGAGATGAATGGGCCATTGGGGTAACTACATGGCCACATTGTGGGACATCAAACACGTACCTGGCCCTCGCCATGAACACCCGGACCTGCTGCAGCAGGCTCTCCCAGTAGCCGATGTCCAGGTTGGAGCCCCCCTGTCGGATCTTGGAGTCGATGTTCATGTTCATGGCCTGCAGCTGGCTGTAGGTCTTCCCCTTGAACACCATCTGTACGTCGATGGTCACCGAGGTGTTGATACCGTCACGGCGGTCCACTGGAAACCAGAGAGCAGCGAATGGGGGGGGTGAGTTGGGAGAAAGTACAGCCGTGCACAGCATTGTGACAGTGTGTCTTGATTTAAGGACCCGCACTGCAAGAGGCAGACGATCAGAATTACTCAAAGAAACATTCAAGACGATAACCAGTTTATATACATCTCACAATGGTAAAGCAAGGAACAGTCAGAAATTATAAAAATAATACATTTATAATCATAACATATTTTCCTCGACATGCATTCTGTCTGATATTCTGTACCTGGTCCTTTTCCAGAAGCCTCCAGCTTCCTGAGTTTGATGATCTCGTCTTCAGTGATGATGGTCATGTCTCTCCAGAAGTCCACGTTCTTTCCCTGCTCCAGCTCCATGTAAACCTAGGAGGTCAAAAGGTTGTTTGAGAAACAAGTACAACGCATCACCACCAATGATAGAAATTACCCACACACGACAGTAACACACACAGCAGTACACACACACAAACACACTGTACCTTGATGTCCTCGAGCAGGTCGTCCATGTCGGTGACGGTGAGCCCGTTGAGGAAGGTGTACGGTTCGTGCATCTCCACCGCCAGGTCGTCGTCCTCGGCGCTGATGTACTTGGCCAGCAGGTCGATGGGCTTGGCACGTCCGTCGCGGATACGGATCTTAGATCTGGAAAGAAAAACAGAGGGCTATCAAGTTCTGGACGGTTAGTCTATAATTATGCACTTGTCCAACCAAATTTTAATCAGTCGGACAATGGCGGGGGTTAAGTGTGTTTAGTCGATAGGTTTAAGTGTGAACATATCCAAATTGGCCCCTTAGCATGAATGAAGCACCATCCATTGCGACCCATTTAATTAAACACAACCTTACCCCTTCCCCCTGGGCCTAAATAACGTGATATTTAGGCCCAATCCAATTTCTAACCCTTACCCCTTCCCCCTCCCCCTTGTTTTGAAAGGGTAAGGGTAAGGGGTAACGGGTAGAAATGGGATTGGGCCTTAAATCTAGCAGATGGATTAAAATGCACTGTGGCCCATCCAATTAATTGAGATAATTCCTTCCCTATCGACCAATTGATTGGTCGACCAAAATTTTGCTAAATCATATTAGGATAAGTAAGGAAATGCAATATATCTTAAGTTAGTAATATATTGACAGTTAGGAATAACGCAATGGTTTATTGTCATTGCACGTTGTCATACGGCAGATGACTTTAATCCAGCTGTTTCTAAGGTGAAAGCCCAGAGGTAGAGATGGGACGAGTGACGCCGGTGGCGACTGACCGTAGCTTGGCCTGATGCAGGTGGAAGTTGTCTTCCTGTTCTGCCCAGGTCTTGAAGTGCTCCGCCTCCTTCTCCCTCTGCAGAACCTCAAGCTCCGTCTCCCTCATGGCCTTCTCCCTCTCCCTCTCCAAGCGCAGCTGTTTTACCTATATGAACACAAAAAGGGATTTCCAGGGGTTATTTTGGTGTCTCAATGCATACAATACACATTTGAGGTAGTCTACAACACAACAGTGTCAGGGTAAATAATAATTATATAAATAATGAGTATATTTTCAAAAGGACTCCTCTCTGCTATTGCGCACACAAACACACACACACACACACACACACACACACACACACACTAAACTTTGAGAAGCATTGAGCTCTGTGATTAAACAACATTTTGAACAAGACACATCAATTATTAGGACAATCAGCAACGTGTGTGTATATTGACGTAGGAACTACAAGCCAACCATACCTTCTGAAGCTCTCTGCGGTTATCTTCTTGGATCTGTTTGTTTCTGTCCTTCAGCTGCTTCTCTCCAAGGTGACCAATGCCTTTCATTTCCAATGCCTGAAAATGTGTAAGACAGTAATGCTCAACACCAAATAACAAATAACAATAACATGTATTTTCCAAACCCCAAAATGTCTCTATTCCTGCGCTCACCTTTTGCCATTTGAATGTACCGAGCAAGTTGTTGTCCCCAAAGGGATTGTCTGCATTGGTGTATCCCATATACTCCTCGCTCCAGCCCATCTTCTCTCTCTTTTTTCTTTCCTTCGCCTCCTTCTTGGCCAGTCTCCTGGCCCTCTTCTCCTCCGGCGTCTCCAGGGCTTTCAGCATGTCTTTCTGTTTTTTTGTTTCCTCCTTGTCTTCATGCTTAGGTTCTGGGGAGCGTTTGCGGCCCTTGCGATCTGACCCGGAGCTGTCTGAGGACTCGGCTGACGCAGACCGTGGCCTCCGCCGGTCTTCTTCACCCTTCCCTCTGCTTCTCTCCCTGCCGCCATGCTCCCGGTCAACACTGCGTTGTTTTACCTCTGGGATTCTATCTCTGTCTCGTCTAATATCAAGATCTCTACTGCTGCTCCTCAGCCTTTCCTCCTCCACCTCTCTCTTGCGTCTGTCTTTGGCGGGGCTTCCTTTACTAGGACTCCTCCGTTTTCTCAGTTCCCTGTTCTCCACGCTTGAATCCGAACAAGATTTAGACCTCTCTCTCCTTATTTCTCTTTTTGCTTCTCGTCGGTCCCCTTTATCCTTTGGTCTTCGTGACGTTTGCTCATCCGAATCAGAACTGGAATATAAACCATATTTGACGTTAATGGCATACAAGTGATTGAGCTTTCCCTGTAGACAAAGTAGGTTTCTGGAAAGTTATTTTTATAAATACATGTATTGCAAAGCATATTTACCCGGATCGATCCCTTGATCTGCTTTTAAACCGTCTTTTGGCTTGTTTATCGCTTTCTGAATCGCTCCGGGATCCAGAACGGCCTCTGTTTTTAGGCCACTGTCGACGCGGCGGTGATCCGCGGTTGCTGGTGGAACCTCGACTCCCGGAGCGTCCGCTCCGACGGACAGATCGCTTCCGATCCACAGAGCGATTGCGTACCTCGCTTCTCTCGGCAGATCGTGATCTGCTCTGTCTGGTTCGGTTCTTGGATTCTCGGTTCCAACTTCGAGATCTTGACCGAGACCGACGTCTTCTTTTCGACTCCATGGCGAATTTAGATTTCTTATTATTGGGTCCCGCTTGTTCTCCGTCGCGTATATAGGACCCTTTGCTACTGCGTGGGAAAATGTTTTATTTTCAGGAAAATATCGTTAATTGGCAATTGGTTTATTGAAGGTAGATTGAGTTAAAACAGCATGTAATTCATATTTTTCTTTATGAATTATTTTCTAAATGATTGAATTTGGGCTTTATTGCTCAGGCGAATGGAAAAGTTATCATGGGGACTTTCGCATGGTAGTCGCGTAATGTATGCGTCATCAAAAAGCCAAGAGTTACATTTTATTTGATAATTATTTGTGCTAATCGGTTATGAGCGAAGCCCATCTAGTTAAGATGTGCATTTTATTTATTTCAAATCTGTAGACTTCGTTTTGAAAGGTGGTGTTAAAACTGCTTTTTTTTTAGAAACAAACAACATTTCGTTGTCATAATGACAGGAAGTAGCAAATGTAGTTCTAAAACCTCACATTATGCATCAACTTACATTTGAAATAAATATTTATGGACGGTAAAAAGTAAAATAATACGACTGATTGACGTACATCTCAATGTTATGTTATTATAATTAACTTTAGAGATTGTTGAAAAATAGGTATATGATTGTTTTGTACAATTTAACTCCAATTCCCGGCATGCAATGCATTCCGTGGACTGTTTTGAAGGGAAAGGGGATTCCTTTCAGAAACATTCTTCATTCACCCAGTTGTTGGTCGGACAGCATTTATTTTTCACCTCAACAATTTGGTTCATAACTTTGATTCTGAGTCAAAATACAGTTATAGTGATTTTGCTGGTTAGACCGTCATTCCAAAAGCAAGTTTGCAAATATTGGACCCTCGGGTTCAGTTGGGCGACACGGGAGAGCTTGTTAGCTCCCATTAGCCAGACGCTATCGTTAGATTTAAAGCTTATCCGCAGCTGTCTTTCCAGGTCGGTGGTCTAGTACTGCTGGTCCGCGATTCAGTCAAAATGGTTTGGTCCCTTGGTGACGATTTAATTGTTTGATATTTGTCGTGATTGGTGTTCATATTTGTGAAAAGGGCGTTTGATTTTCACAAGCGCAGCTGGTTAGGTTTGGCCTGTTCAGAGTCGGGCTCTTGTAAACAAAGGACGTGTTTTCTCGGTTGCCACATAGGGTTTTACTCGAGCATATAATTTCGTCATCAGGTTAATCGTACAGTGATGGCACAACACGCTCCTACACATGTAGCCAGCTCTCAAAAAGCCCTCATGCTGGAAATGAAAAGTCTTCAGGAAGAGCCTGTCGAGGGATTTAGAATCACACTAGTAGACGAGGCAGACCTGTACAACTGGGAAGTTGCTATTTTTGGACCTCCCAATACACACTATGAAGGCGGTTATTTTAAGGTAGGTTCACGTTGAGCATCTATCCACTTAACTGTAATTGTTCTTGCTTTTATTTCTCGCTATGTTTATTACATGTTTGAATTTGTTTTTGCTTTTCCAGGCTCGGCTCAAGTTCCCAATTGACTATCCCTATTCCCCACCTGCTTTCCGGTTTCTTACAAAGATGTGGCATCCTAACATCTATGAGGTAAGCCGATGTGTCATGCTTTTAGTTTTTTATAATAATTATTATAACGTATAATATAGGTTTTGGGCTTTCATCAACAGGGGAATGATTACTATTATAGTGTGCTAGTTAATAAAGTGCATTGGCCATTATTAACAGTGGTTTGGTGCAATCTCCTTCCCTTGTAGAATGGAGATGTGTGTATCTCCATCCTTCACCCTCCAATAGATGATCCTCAGAGTGGGGAGCTGCCCTCTGAGAGATGGAACCCAACCCAAAACGTCAGGTAGGGGCGTCATTCTGCTCTCTCCTGGTTACAATACACCATCTGCTAATTAACTCACTTGTGATCGTCTTGTGTCCTCAGAACCATTTTGTTGAGTGTGATTTCACTGCTGAATGAGCCCAACACATTCTCTCCTGCCAACGTGGACGCCTCCGTCATGTACCGTAAATGGAGGGACAGCAAGGGCAAGGACCGGGAATACGCAGAGATCATTCGGTAAAACAATGCCCTAATGTCTACCACCAGTGCACATTGAGAGATGTACAATATGGTAGTTTTCAAAATGACACAAAAATATTTGGTTTGTCCCTTGACGAACCTACCTCAACAGGACGGTCATGGCGTGGCAGGTGAATGGATCTGCCATTTTTTATAATGTTTTTTTCACGCCTCAGAAAACAGGTGTTGGCGACCAAGGCTGAGGCGGAGAGAGACGGCGTGAAGGTGCCCACCACTCTGGCCGAATACTGTGTCCGCACGCGCGCCCCCCCTGCTGACGAAGGCTCTGACCTCTTCTACGACGATTACTATGACGACGAGGACCTGGAGGACGAGGACGATGACTGCTGCTATGACGAAGACGACTCAGGCAACGAGGAGTCATGACGTGCTTGGTCTCCCCCCACCCCTCCCCTCCTTCCCCGTCAAGCTTAACTCCTGCCCCCCTGCTCCTTGCTAGAAATGGGTATAAAACCAAGACTGATTTTGAACCCCCATCATGAAATCTGTTTTACTAGTGTCTCATGTTGTTGTTTTTTTGTAGAGACCAGAGTTTACTTCATGATAGAGGGCTGGGCCTGATCTGTTAAGAATTGTACCAGCACAAGGCCTCTGTTTAAACCGGTCCTGGCAATATTGCAACCAATTTAAAAGTCACTTGTATCTTGATCGGTAACATCCATCTCCCAAAAAATACAGGGGTTTAGTCTATGGTTTCATTTAAATCTCTAAATATTTTTTTTTTTAATGCAAATCCTTATCAAAATCTCCCAGGCTCTGCACTGGTGCATATAATAATCTGGTCCAGTCTGTCTCCTTTCTTCCAGTCTCTATCTCTCCTACTTGCTACTGGGCCTTGCACTGCTGTCTGCATATGGCATAAGTCACAGTTGGCCACTGTGACTTACAAAAGAGGCACGACTTCAATCGTCTTTTTGTTTTTGTAGCCCCTATGTTTGGAGTGATGCACTGTAAACCACTTCAATCCCTCACTTTTCTAAGATGAGGGTCCGTCTCTACTCTTCTCTAGTGAGGGGGGGTCAAGGTTGTGATGATTATCATCCTCAACCCCATCCTGACAGCTCATTATTATTTTCCGTTGGACGTTTGACCCACGCTCAGATTATTATTTGCATACTTTTTATTGTTCGTAATAGAATTCCATAGTCATCCTCTATGATATATTTTTGGTTTTTAATTAGCGTGGGGTTTTGTTATTCAAAGGATCTTTAATTCTGTAGTTGCCCAGCATACCAGGGACTTAATCTCTGATCGTCCATCGGAGTGGTCTTCTGTACGGAGCCCGGAGAAGCCATTTGAAAGAGGCCTCAAAACCATTGACTGCTTTTTGAACATTTGTTTGCTGTTAATGTCCACTTTTTCTCATGAGCTTAATTTTTGTCACCTTTTTGGTTATCCTGTTATTCCCTCTTAATGTCTTGAATAATGTGCGTAAGTAAATGGATTCACTAGGGGAAGGGTTTGATCAGGAAAGCTTTTGTTTGAATAATGGTGTATCAGGGTCAACAAAGCTTGCGGACAAATGCTGAAACTGACCACATTTTGTTTTTAATGTCTTATTTTTCTGCAATGTTGGTTGATGCTGAGAAAGTAGGTGATTGGCATTTTAGAGTGTTTGGTTTATTCATCGTGTTTATTCTGCATCTGCAATATCGTTTTGGTTGTTTTTATTTACTCAAATTGGACTTTTGCAATTCTCAGGACAGGTCTATTCATCAAACTAAGACGGTCTTTGGGTGGTCTTCAAAGTTGGTTAACAGCTTCAGAAGATAACCAAAACTGATATGCACACATATGTATGGATGGTCAATTTTATTTACTTGTTTTTTGTGTATTTTGGCTATTTAAAAAAAATAAAGGAATATATTAAAAATCACAAATGTATTTCATTCATATGATAATGGTTTAGGCTGCAACTGAATTATGATAAATAAGAAATGAACAGCCTGTGCATAAATCCAATTACATTCTGGGATGCGCTCTAATGTAAATAACTGATTGTCAAATGTTTTTCGGCTCAAAAAAGTAGAAACCTAAGCTCATTGTGTTCGACACAGAAAATGTTTGGCCGGCGGTTCTCCCACGAAATACAATATTTTAACATGACAACCGTCCTCATAACTAAAAACAAGCCTCCTCCCGGCGCATGTGAGCTGAATACAAAGCAAGCACACACAGTCGCTTTAAAATGACGTCATTCAAAAGCCAAGAAAAATAGCTGCTCGAGTTTGAGGTGGGAATACTTTGCTGTTGTAAACAGAAGCGCTATAAACAGCGGTAGTGAATACAGAAGAGAATAATAAACCTCCCAAACATGTCTGTGAACTACGCGGCAGGGCTCTCGCCTTACGCGGACAAAGGTGTCTGCGGACTACCCGAGGTAACCTACACTACACTTTGCTGGTGCTACTGCAACTTGTTTAGTTAGCTTTAATGGCTAACAATTAACCAATTTAAATGTTCATTTAACAGTGCATGTTCAGAAGTTAATCAAAAGGTTTTAAAGCGGTTAACGTTATAGTTATGTATGTGTGTTCTTGCTCCCTTTTGCCCAATGTTTAATGGTCTGTTCGTTTCTTTTATTTTCTGCCTCCCACTGTCTACTGTGTGGTAAAAGAAATTTGACAGTCCGGAAGAGCTGACAGGCAAGGTTAAAATCCTGACAGAGATGATAAAGAAGTGCGAGTTCCTCGTAGTGCACTCTGGAGCAGGAATCAGCACCGCCTCGGGTATCCCAGACTTCAGGTAAACCCATTTCCCATATTCAGATGGTCTGATGCATCACAGGCAGACTTCAGGTAAACCCCCCCTTCACATGTTCTGATGTCCAGATGGTTTACTGCCTCATAGGCTGTTCACCGAGCCCCAGCTGTCAGCTAAATAGCACATGTTTTGTTTTCTGTGAGCTCCGGTGTCTTTTGATATGATTTTAATGATTGCAGTACCACTAGATTAGCATAGGAGGGTGACAGAGGCTCACTATATATATGCAGTTTTCAGTCTATTGAAATATGTAACAATTTGTCTGGTTATACTTTTCTGGAATCTAGACTACTATCAGTCTCTTTTTCTACTATCCTTACTTAATTTAGTTTTCAGGGTTTTTTGTCCCTTGGTCTACATTCGGAGACGAAGGCCAAATGGGAATAATTTATGATTAATTGTCTCTCTGCATTTTGATGCTAAATCTGCATGACATCATATGCTTACACACAGTTTTGTAGTTGGTATTAACTTATAATGAATGCAGATATATGAATATTTGGCATGAAATAGTAAGGCCTAATATTAAGCTAATTAACTGTTTTAAGTATTGGTTGTTATGCATGCTAATATTTAATTGAAATGTATTACTATGTCTTTGTTTGCGGTGTCGTTATTTGAAATGGATTAAATCCAATATATCGTAGCCATTGACGAAAATACCTCCCACAAGACCTTAACAGGCATTCAATATTATATATTTATATTATATATTTCTTCTTCTGTGGTGAAAAGCACATAAAAAATTACATGTATAGCTGTATCGATAGGGCTCTCTTTTGATCCAACCTCAGCCTGTGTTTTAGAGGTATGGTTGGGGAGATGGGTCGTGATCGTGTTTAAAACTCTTTACATTAGAGACTTGTGTAGTCGTACAACAGTGTTGTATGTCATCAGGGTGGCTGAGCTTCCCCGCTGGTCATGCTCGCCCAGTAGCTCCATGTACGGCTATATAAAGGCCCTGGACACCCAGGACCAGTTATTTATCTATTATTGCGAGTTTAAGAAATTGCAGAATAACCGATTTATTAGAAGTGTTGTATCAACATAAAAGCTTTGTGGCGGTCATTTGGTCCGTTCACTTGATTCTGAACAGTTAAGCGTTCATGATGATTTTCTTACAAACAGTCCTACATGTCCCCAAGATCTCTTTCAAATAATAGTTGCTTGAATATTTTAATGAACAAGCGACCGATAGAATCTACTCTAATGTGGAGCATAGTTCTGACTCGCCCTGTGGTTTGCCCGCCTTGCCTCATTAAAAATGAAATCAATACCTAACTCGGCCACGACTCCATACGTTTCATAATTCATCTCAGCACACTAACTATGGGGAAGAAACACTCCCTGACGCAGTTTTGTACTATTCTCCCGTATTCGTGTTTCTTTCATCTGTTTTTGTCCTGATTACGAGCTTCATTAAGCTTTGATGTGCGTTGCCGTCTTCCAGAGGGCCAAAGGGCGTGTGGACCATGGAGGAGAAGGGCGAGACGCCTAAGTTCGATACCACGTTCGAGGACGCGCGGCCCAGCCTGACGCACATGGCCCTCCTTGGCCTCTACAAGGCCGGCATCCTTAAGTACCTCGTCAGCCAGAACGTGGACGGGCTGCACGTGAGATCCGGCTTCCCCAGGTAACTACAGCCCGCCGCCCAGGTGGAGAGAGACGGAAGGTAGAGAGCCAGTGGGATGATCAGTGGGTAGTCCCTGCGTCAAGCATTTTGTCTGTCACTTTATGAGTTTTACAGTTTTAATGATCGCTTGATAGCCACACAGTGAATTCTAAACATGTTTTTAAACACAGTTGTACCTCCCTGCAATCCATCCCCAGGAGAGATGGATACATTGTAAAGCTCTAATGAATGGAGAGAGTTATTGTCATAGGAATTGTTTTACAACATTGATTGGATGATATATTTTATTCTGAAGGGATTCCTGGTCCTATCACAGTACACGTTTTTAAATACATTTCTAAAATCATCATTAGGAAATACAAATGTGTTCGCTACAGAAAAAACATTGGTGGTTCGGTTAGATAACCTTTTTATTGTTGTGGTTACTGGGGTTAGGCCAAAATGTACACAAAGACCCCCTGCTTCCGCTATCGAGCCTCAGGACCACGAATAATTAAAAAATTAAAGAGGGTTTTAATTCAGTTTATAGACATTTGCGTCAGGGGTTTAAACCTCTTGGCAAATTGGCCAATATTATTTTAATTATGTGCATTTTTAATCCATCTGGATTTTGGGTTTGCCAAGCCCAGTCTGAAAATACTTAGCAGGTCCTTTTCACCTCACTGGATTGGATTCCTGTGAAAGCAAAATAATTGGCCGTTGGTATGGTAGTAAGGGTCTGGCTGCAATGTTGCCAGGTTGATTAGATAAGACCATTTGAATACCTGCATGCTTGAATGGTAGAGAAGATCATGTTTTCTGGTTCTCTTCCTCTTTGGTTCCAGGGATTCCTTGTCGGAGCTTCACGGAAACATGTTTGTTGAAGACTGTGAGAAATGTGGCAGGTACACACGCACCCACCCACACACACATACACACACGCCGGTGACCCAGATATTTAGACACAAACAAACAATGTGCTTAAATAAAGACCCTCAATACAGCCTTTTTTCTTACCCGTGCTTAGAATACCAAAGCTTAAGCTAAAAACTGCCACCAAAATTACATGCAGTTTACTATGTACTTTACCCAGTGAAACGTCTGTGGTAAACCAATCTGTGGTTTGCAGGCAGTATGTGAGGGAGAAGGTGATCGGTGTGATGGGCCTGAAGCCGACCGGGCGGTACTGTGACGTGGTCCGCTCCAGGGGTCTCCGTGCCTGCCGGTAAGACACAGCCCTCAATCCCAGTCCCAGTATGGGAATGAATGCCGTCTAACCCAGGTCCTGAAAACACCGCTACTGAGCCACACCGGGCTCTTTCAGTGAGGGCCTGCTTTCAGAGATAAAATACCCACGTTATTCTCAGCCAGGCACAAAGCCAGGGTAATTCAGGGTATTATTCAACATCTGTTTACCCTCATACCATTCCATCTTTGATGAGGTAATGAAATGCCAGAAAAGGGAATATGACAAATAATTTGTCCAGGCTTAATGGCCATGTCTAATTTGCCATTGATTAATAGATTCCATATAAAGGTAGCATGTAAACTCTTCTTTATCTCCTGGAACAATTTCAAGGGATATTTGAAGAGGTCCCCGGCCCCTAGAGCGTCCCTGATGCGTGTGTGAGGGCTGTAGTCAACCAGCCTGAGCACTGCTGCCTTGTTTTAATAGGGGGAAGCTGATCAGCACCATACTGGACTGGGAAGAGGCCCTTCCCATCAAAGACCTGACCAGAGCTGAGGCCGCCAGCAGGTACAAGGGCACAGAGGCTGGCTATATGAGGAGACAGTGAAAAAATGGTTGACATAAAATTGCTTTTGCTGCAGGGCCTTTCCTATCGTGTCTTTATCAGTAGTCAGCGGAGAATGAATGCAGATTTTCTTACCGCTTAACTCCCTATGTAGCTTCTTTTAGAGTGTATTAGTGTATTAGTGTATTTTTTAACCCGCCATCCACCCACCACAACATTGGGGGACTATGCTATTATTATTATTATTTATTTTCTGATTGTTGTAATTTAATACATTAATGCGTTTTCCAGGATTAAACAGAAAAAAAATTGAGCTCTCGTACAGAGTCACCTCAATCCTACAAACAGACAAACACAAACAAAAAAAACAATAACGGTCCATTTAGTTAAAAATAAAAATGAATATCCGCAGCATCAGGAGTTGTTGTTTATGTACATATTTGAGGCATATAATTACAACTCACAGATTATGTTAGCATGCCTAGAACTTCTTGCCGGATTACGGAAGCCCACCGAGACAAAAGTTGTTAATTTTTTCCATTCTTATCTGCAATGTGTGATTCTATTTTAAAATTGTTTGAGAAAGTGCGTAGATCTATTTATATGTACAGATTCAGCTGATTTGGTCCTAAATATAAATATTTGACCCAACAAAATTGTTATATTATTTCTTTAGAGTGGTTTGGCATGTAGTGGCCTCTTATCAGTGGCCTACATCGTATTAACACAATCATGCCCCCACCTCTACCCAGACAAGCGGATCTGGCCTTGACGCTGGGCACCTCCCTGCAGATCAAGCCCAGCGGAGACCTGCCACTCCTCACCAAGAAGAAGGGCGGCCAGCTGGCGGTGGTCAACCTGCAGGCCACCAAACACGTGAGTCCAAGGCTCCCTAGACCTCCGTTAGGGTCTTTAATGGAACGTTATAATGTTACATGTGCAGGTAACATTTCTCACCGATCAGCAACTAAAGATGGCTCAGATTTGTGAGCTCAACAGGTTTGTGAGCGGTCTCTCATTTTCAACTGGAGTTGAAGATGAGAGACATCTTGAAAATAAGCTTGATGAGGGTCTGAGACTGCATCTCGGCCAATATGTTCCGCCTCTATGACTCTCCAAACGGACGGTTTACCAGAGGGGTATTACATCAACCAAGCTAAAGGCAAAGCCGGGCTTATTTCAGTTAGAGTTCCGTTCCATGAACGTGACTTAAGGGAATCTCCGCTGAGTAACCATGGCAATTTATCCGACCACCTGGGGTTTGTTTCCCAAAAGCATAGTTGCTAACTTCCTTAGCAACATACCTCTTAAGGACACAACAGTTAATGGGAACGTGTTCCCATTAACAAGTTATTAGTTATTAAACGGCATAGTACTAGGCATGGTAAGGCTTCCTGAATGTTACCAAACAACATAGTCTTGCTGAGTCCTTATTACTCACATGGTAATAAGGAAAATTAATTACAATGGTTCTAGGGCTGTTGTAGGTCCATATTATGCCATATGCTTCCTGGATGTTCATGGTCACATGACCGATTTCAGTCTTTGTCTTTGTTTTTGTCTTTGTCTTTGTCTGAGTTAGTGCAGTACCGCCTCCAAATGTGAGGGTGTTTAACATCACTGGACATTTATTGGCTCACAAATATTGGTGGCAACCAGAGTTTGCATCCTAGGTATGTCATAGAATTCTTGGCGTTTCTTTATGTAATTCCCTTTATGTCCATAGAACCCAAATATAACTGGCAAAAACCCAGTTAATGTTAATGTAACTGAGAGTGAAGCCTTTGTCACAATGACAAAGACGCTGCTGCATGGGAAATTGTCAGCCACTTAAATTCCATCAGGTGAGTTTCTCGGCAGGCTGCCGAGACCTCTTCTGTTGAGATAATTACTATGCTCAGTCAATTTTGTGGCTGCATTTACTAGGCTTATCTCTTCAAAGAAATGGAAATGAATGGCATGAAATGTTCTTTGATTTCTCCAGTAATCCTTCCTTAATTACTTATTGCGTGGGGATTGAACCCCGGACAATCGGATGCAAGTCTGACGCGTTACCTCGAAATTATCTCCCTTATCACAAAACCGAGGCCGATATTACAATTAAATAGGTTACGACTGTCAATTTCTTTTGCCAAGCGGCCACCCTGTTTTTATTAATGGTTACGGTGTTCCCTTTCTGAGTTATATATGCTTGTACTCCTCATTGACCCCACAAGCAGCTTTTGTTCGCCGCTGGAAAACATTCTTCTTGGTCCTTTTCAGACATTTGTTCCATGATCCGCCATTCACTGTTCTGGGCTGGTTACAGATCTCGTGAGCGTGCGTAATCCACGATAACGTTAGCCTGGTTTGAATTAACCTGCACAAGGCGCGTCTGAACTGGGTTGATGGAATGGCTTTAGCCTCAAGTGGAAGTTGGCATTAGTTCTAACTGGGCTTAATTAACTAAGCGCCGCCTTCCTAAGCGACTTTGATGAAATACCCCTCTGGTTGCAACCAAAGCCTGCTCAAACGTGATTGGTCAATACTACTCTGACTATATACGGACTACATATAGATTCAATATTGTGTCCTTACCTACATTCTGCCTTCATATGCAGATACCTGAATATAAGGATTGCTATTTGTCTAATGCTTTTGTGTTGGTGTTGTTGTTTTTGTAGGATAAGCACGCTAACCTCCGTATCCATGGCTACGTCGACGAGGTCATGAAACAGCTGATGGAGGCCCTGGGATTGGACATTCCGAAGTGGGAGGGGCCGACGGTCTGCGAGAGCTTCACGGTGGCCAAACCCGAACCACCAGGCCATCTTGCAGCACCCTGCAGGGTGACAGCGAAGAAAGAGGTGAAGGGCGTCAAGGAGGAGGAGGAGGAAGAGGTGGAGGAAGAGGTGAAGAAGGAGGGGAAGAAGAAGGGGCAGAGGAAGCGACCCCCGGCGCCGCCTACGAACGGGGAGGTAGACGAAGAGGCCGCTGTTGGTGTGAAGAAGGAGAGAGCCGAATCTCCACCCGGGATAAAAGATGGGAAATAGACACTGTTTTTATCTGCTTTTATCCAGAGGGTCCAACGGGAAATTGGGCTGGTGATGAGCTGTCCTATGAGGCAAAGACTTTCTTTGTATTGTTTTTACATCCAGAACACTGTTCATTTTCTTTGGTTATTGCAATTGCCCTAAAATAACCTTGGACACAGAGTGGAACTGCAAACGATCTCACCCAATTATACAGAGGCTTCACAAACCAAGTTCAAAACAAACCTGTTCATTTACAAAAGAGAGGGCAGAGCTTTGCATAAAGTGCCCTGAAGGTCTTGATGGTTCCATTACAAAGCTACAGGTATTCAAGAGCCTTTTGGATAGAACACTGTCCAATGCCAATGGTGAGGGTTTATGGTTGGCTTTGTTTTCCTGCTCTCGTTCACATGCTCATGATGAAGTACCTCATCTTTGTGCTTCAAATCAGGGGTAGCATTAATAAACGTAGTGAGATGTCAGCTCAACCTTTGCTTTGAGCGGATTTTCGTTGTATATTTAGTTAGAATTGTAATGTTTTATTTGATTGTTAATGACATTTATTTTTTTATCCATGTGTACTTGTTATGGAAACAGTCTTTGTCACTTAACTGGTTCCCTTGAAACCTTTTTTTATTATACGTGTCTCAGGATAAAAGTATAGTTCTTGAATACGATTCACAGCGTGGTCTTATCTTTTCATGATTAAATGCGATAACCTTTCCCCATGCCATATAGCATAATGTGGGTTTCATATCCTAATTCCGTACAGGCCTCCAGCCTGAAATGGCAGAGCCTTATGCATGTGGACACATGTATATATTATACATATATATTACCTGCCTTTAGAAGTCTATGGTCATAATGTCAGACTCAGCTGAAGGTCTGCAGTACACCACAGGGGGGGAAGGATTGATGATGGTATGTGTGTGTGTGTATGTATGTGTGTGTGTGTGTATATATATATATATATATATATATATATATATATATATATATTTATTATTATTATTATATAATTTTCAAGCAGTCGCCCACAACAGATCACGTGTCTATTCTCATCATGGCTCTAAGGATGATGGTATTGGTTTTAAGATGTGCTATGAGTTCTCCCAGTGAGATTATATTTGAAGTTACCGACAAAATGTCCCGTCACGGTTGGAAAGTGAAAGCGAAGGTTCAAGACATCATTCATTCCAGACTGAGAACACTTACAGGTTGTTCTTCAAATAGAATACAATCAGGACTTCTGAATAGAGAAAGAACTTTTTCTGATCACTGAATAGAGGCAGTTCAAATGCAGTTTAATTTGGACTAGAGACAACTTTACGTTTTTACTGCAGATATCCTCATGTTGAATGATGTTCGAATAAATTTATAAATCAATACAAATCATTAATGAAAGGTTTTCCCCTTGGGGAAAATGGGGATAATAGGATATACTATGGATATTTGATAAGACATTTTGCCCAGCCGAGCATATTTCTTCTCACTTCTCATGTGTTCACATTCTTTGTAATAATTCTGCGATTTATGCAGTGTACTCAACTGCATAAAGAATTTGATATTATAGCAAGGATCAGCCATGACTTACAACTACAGGACACTTCAGCAGAGGATATTCTGGTAGAGCAAAGGAGCAAATTACAGACGTCTAGCTGTTTCCTTGTGAAGGATGCGTGTTAGCAGCGTTGGTCAAGTCAGACTTACTTGTTTTTCAGTATTCATCTAAAGGTGTTTGTTTGACATTTGACCCATGGATGCTTTTAATGGGCACTTTATCTGTTGTGTGCGGTAGACCATACAACACCTCCTTAACTTAGACGGGGAAAATGCATGAGACAGTCTGATGCAAAGCAAACAAGAGTGAGGATGAAAGTATAGCTGAGCACCATTTCAGGTAATGTTTCATTGCAGGAAAATTTTATAGGGGAACTTCACTTTAGCCCAAGCCCAATGCCAGAGATTTTTTCCTTTGGATATGAATGGGATGATTTGACTATACTGTTTTTATCAAACACTGAAAAAAGTAATGTTTAAAAGATATGAGTTAATATCGAATTTTATTCACCCTTTTTTTTTGAGTGCACAAAACGTTTTATATCAGTACGAGGCAGAGGTGGGGGTAAGTCATTAATGTGCAAGTCACAAGCAAGTCTCAAGCAATAACCTTCAAGTCTCAAGCAAGTCCCAAGTCACTGTGGTGAGAATCAAGCAAGTCACAAGTCAAGTCATACAAAAATCTGATGATCTAACCCAGTTTCCACATTTAAAAATCGGTAAAGAGAGTGGTTCATTTTACTTCAACATTAACAATAACAATGTCTTAACAATAACAATAACTCAAACTATTCAAAACATTACAAAACCATTATGTGCATAGTTTGAAAATGTTTTTTATGATCATTACCTCCAACCTATGAACAGAATCAAATAGAACCTCTAGGTAGCTGTATACGACAACAGATCAAGTCAATCACTCAATCTCCCTACATGTTGTAGAATATTATTTGCAACACATGGCATCAGACATGAAAAAAAAAGAATATTTCAAAAGTAATATCACATACACATACTGTAGGAAGGGGAAATAGTAATACACAAGCCTGAAAGCTGGTAGCAATCTTGCTGCCTCGCAACATACATCGACTTACAATGCATTGCATTTGCAAAAAAAATAATTTGACAGTACTTTGTCGCTGAGTTCTGAATGATGCGGTCACATTATCACCCCACCATGGCTGAACACATGTTCAACAGGTGCACTTGATGCAGGGACTGCTATAACTCGTACCTCCACCTTGAACAAAAAGACACTTAAAACCACTGAGTTAGAAGTAGCCTACTGACATGAAAATTAAACAAGTTAATCATCTGTGGAACGGGCAGGGCTCGAAAAACTCAGCCAATGATTTTCAGAAACACAGTAAGTACGTCAATCAAACGGTCGTACTGCACTCCCCCTCCCCCCGCGCGTGACCTCTTCGTGCACGTACTCAAAGCTCGTGACTCAGAGCAAGCTTCTGTTTGTTGTTATCCTGCGGTAGCTATTGGAGCTAGTTTACTAGCTAATCCACATTTGGACCTAGCGCTAGAATACAACCCTAAACCTAGCTAGCCTGCCCTGGCCCACTCTCGCGCATCTGTGTTCGCGCTCTTGTGTCGCGTCCATGTACTTGGAATGGGTGGAGTCAGAGTCAGCGTTGAAGTAGAGTGGGTAGGACCATTTGAGTTGCGTCTTTTCAAAATCTGCTGGCGTATCGCAAATCACATATCCAACCTATAATATAACTTTAGAAAAGTCCTTTCGAGTCATCTGTCTCAAGTCTAAGTCAAGTCTCAAGTCATGAAGACCAAGTCGAGTCTTTTATCAGTGTTACTCAAGCAAGTCTCAAGTCCTCAAATTTGCGTCTCGAGTCTGACTCGAGTCAAGTCATGTGACTCGAGTCCCCCATGTCTGGTAAGAGGAAATCATGAAACTAAAAATAGTTCCTCAACACGTTTTATTCAAGATTAAGATGATAATGAATGTGATGACGAATGTGATGAAAGAAAATACTTTTAATTAGTACTTCAGTAAAACGTTCAATGAAGGCCTTTAACATCCGGATGCACGACCCTACTTCTAGTTTAGAATAATAATGGCATCTGCTGTTTAGTCAGTCCTGTCCCCCCACACAGTTAACTATCAGTTAAGGAGTTATGGATACCGTTCCCTTGGTTACCAATATTGTTTCAGAACCATGCTGGCCACCAACAAAGGGAGAACCCAGTGAATATCGGTCTGTGACCAGAGCCTCCCGACCTCCGATCCAGTAATTAGCAGCGCAACAGATCATTGCTAGGGAGGGGCTCTGGGCTACTTTATGTGTGACAAATCGTTTGCATGTCCATGATGCTATCTGTGGACAGTTAAATAACTCAGATCCAGATTTAGTTCTGCCGTTGTCTTCAAATGTCCGTTGATTCCCTATGGCAGTGTCACAAAATCATTGATTTTAAGGAAGCCATTGTCTTCATATCGTTGGACATGTTGACCTTTCTGAATAAATGCTCTTCTGGGACTGTGGAAGTAATTTGGGCTCCATTTATATTATGTTGTTTGTGAGAGGCTAAGGAGCTGTGATTTATTGTCTGGGTGAGGGGATAACCTGCCTGTTTGGATGCTTGGCATTACAATGTTAAAAAATAGGCACTCTTCCTTGTTTAACGGTATTTGAATGGTGGCGAATGAATGGATCAGGTTTTAAGAGAAAATTGACAGCCCTGTCATATGAAAATAAAGGGTCTCTTGATAAACATTTAAAATTGAGGTACACAGGACAGTAACAATATCAATGCAATTCAAAGCAGATATTAAGAGAAATAAAGT
The DNA here is from genome assembly GCF_902167405.1 of Gadus morhua. Classification (NCBI taxonomy): domain Eukaryota; kingdom Metazoa; phylum Chordata; class Actinopteri; order Gadiformes; family Gadidae; genus Gadus; species Gadus morhua. The sequence continues at coordinate 19,643,290 of NC_044055.1, read as the reverse complement.
TTTCTCGCCCTAACTCCATTATCAACAAATGTTTTTTCTCCAATCGTCCTTATTTAACAGAAATCATACCACTGAAGCCTATTTCACACTATTTTCCAAAGCATCTGTCACATCTTACTATCAGTGCATACACATCTGTATGCCCGGGCGGTATTTGAACCCCTAAGCCCAGTGGTGCTCACTCAGGCCATGCTCTGAAGGCCGAGCTACACGGAAACACAGAAACACGTAGAGCACGATACACTGTAGCACAATAGGATGGAGGATGGAGGAAGTTGCAGTGTCTTTTCTTTCCAAATGGGGGTGTGTGTGGGTGTTGGCTGGTTTAATCAGCCAACACCTGGTGGAGTCGGATGGACTCTGGGTGAGGCTGCACACCTGTTGCACATGAAGCCACCAGTGTGCACAGGTTAAACCAGCCAACTCCACACATACTTCTGCGTGGCAGCAGGGCACCCTTGGCATGTTCGTTATCTACAACTGTAACAATAAACCCGACTTTACACCACCACCCTTATACTGGAGGAGCCCAGAATAAGTCCCCTAGTGTGTGGCATGGACATTTGCTACACAACGGCCCTCGTGACACAGGGGGGTGGTGGTGTTAAATCCGGTTTATTGTTAGTTGTAGATAACGAAGCAGGAAACCTCTCCCTGAGTGCGGTGGAGATGGCTGGTTTAACCCGTGCCCCCTGATTACTCAATCAATGTACCAGAGGGGAGCAGCCCCCCCGAGCCCAATCAGACCCACTCACGCCCACAGGGGGATTGGTACACGGACACGGAGGACAATCAAGACCCTTCTTCTTTTTAAATCGGGTCTTAAAAACAGCTGCTCTGTTTAACAATGACCACAGACAACCGTAACGGAGCTGTCATCTGCGTGTCCCGTTGCTTGTCGCATCACGCCCCATTCCTGTGGTGGATGTCTCCGAGCGCTAGGACCAGCGAGGCGGGAGCCCCCTGCCGGCCTCCCCCACCCTGCGGCCCCTGAGGGCCCGGTGGCAGACGGAGCGCAGGGAGCGGGAGGTGCGCACCAGGAGCTCCCTCAGGCCCGTGCGGTACTCCTGGCGGCTGAGGCAGTACAGCACGGGGTTCAGGCAGCTGTTGGTGTGGGCCAGGCACACGGTCAGCGGGAAGGCGTACGCCTGGGCGTTGTAGAAGGCCTTGCTGAAGGGCACCAGGTCAAATTTGATGAGCACCCCCCACAGAGTCAGCGCCTGGTTGGGCAGCCAGCAGAGGAAGAAGGACAGCACCACGATGGTGACGGAGCGCGTGACCTTGGACTGGCGCAGGCGGCGGCCCCTCTCCTGGTCGGTACGCTTGGCGGCCCCCACCGGCCCCTCGCCGCCCACCACGGCGCGGCGGCTCAGGACGAAGCGCAGGAGGAGCAGGTAGCACACGCTGATGACCACCAGGGGGACGACGAAGCCCAGTAGCACCTTCTGGGTCTGGTAGAGTCCCAGCAGCACCTGGGGGTCCCAGTGGCCCGGGTCCGAGTTGGAGAAACGCACCAAGCACAGCTCGTCGTCCGCCGACACCTGCGAAAAAAACATTTTGTAACTGTTGTGAAGGTATTTTTCTTACTTTCATATAAATGGGTTAATTAATTAATTAATTAATTAATTAATTAATTAATTAATTAATTAATTGTATTCTTCGACCTACCTGGACAGTGGTGGAGTAGAGCGCGTGCGGGAGAGTGGCCACGAGCGACACCACCCAGATGGCCAGGCTGGCCCACCGGGCGCGAGAGGCCGCTCTGCCGGGGCTGCCCATCTTCAGGGAGTTTACGAGGTAGTGGTAGCGGGTCACGCTCATGGCCGTGAGGAAGAACACGCTGGCGTACATGTTGAGGGTGGTGACGGAGCTCACGACCTTACACATGATCCAGCCGAACGGCCAGCGGAAGTCCAGCACCGTGTCCACGGCCCAGAAGGGCAAGGTGAGCACGAACTGGAGGTCCGTGAGCGCCAGACTGATCACGAGGCAGTCGATGGACGAGTGGTGGCTCCGACGCGAGCGCAGCAGAAACATGGCCAGCAGGTTGCCAACAAGCCCGAGGACGCACACCACGAGGTACACGAGCGCGATCAGAACCCGCACCTGTCCCGGGAAGAACCCGCAAATAAAAAGAAGACAAATACATTTCTGAAAAAATCGATGAAAAATATATATAGGCTATTTAACATGCTTACATGCCATTTTAAGATCCATTGGTAAATGTATTCTATTTAAATGTTAAGCGGGTTTGGCCCATTTATTTGATTAAAGAGTTATTACAGTTCCCAGCCGAAGTTAACACTTCTTTGGGATCCGATACCAACCACCAAATTTGCACTGTCCCCGTGCAAGTCCAACGAAGTCTCTTTGGAGAGAAATTGCAGCCAGCAGTTGAGGGAAAAGTTTTGCTCAGCGACCCACGAGCCGTTGACCTTCCGCGGGCTGTCGTATTCATCGTCCCCGCCACACAGACCGAGGTCCTGCAGGAGCAGGGCGCTGCTGTTCACTTGCATCGTGGAGAGGAAAGAATAATAGTTTCCAAGTCAACAGGTTGTTATTCTCCTCTTGTCATCCTCCTCGCACGGATGAGCAGGCATTGAGAAACACTTATTCTGTTTTGCATTGTCTCAGTTGAAGAATGCAGCCTGTACTGATCAAAATGAGTCATTATGAGGTTATTCATATCGATGCTCATGAGTCATGGTTGGAATGCAGCATCTTCACGGCCGGAAGGTTGGACGCGGACTCGCAGGCGCAGCTGCGTCTCCTACTGCTGCGACAGAGCTCTGCCGCCCGGGTTTTTATGCCCGGTGTGATTAGCGCGCTTGCTGTTCAGAGAGGGGTCATTACCAGTTCTCTAGGCAGCCCTCAACCACCTGCCGTGGTTATTCTTCTTTTCATTTCCATCTTCAATTTTCTCTCGTAGCTTAGCCTACTAAAGTTTGGCTTTTTCAAAAATGATGAAGGTTTCTTTTTTTGCATAAGCAGAGTTATTACAGAGCGGGTTTTTATTAGGACATCATTGCTAAAAAAAATATCTGGTTGTGGAATAGATTTAATAAACTGGTGTATGCTGACCTTTATGAGCATATCCTTCATATATGTTCTCACTCAGAGAGAGAGAGAGAGAGAGAGAGAGAGAGAGAGAGAGAGAGAGAGAGAGAGAGAGAGAGAGAGAGAGAGAGAGAGAGAGAGAGAGAGAGAGAGAGAGAGAGAGAAATGGCCGATTCCATACCGAAGGGTTGAATTTTTTGTTGCATTATACATTACATTATCCATCATCTGTTCCCAGATGGACAACAAGTCTTTTAACTGGTTGTATATTTACATTCAAATGAGGAGATCTAGGATTTTTTTGGATCAACATGGCGGTGACATATGGTATGACTATAATGGAAGTGCGCATATATTCATGCCGTGTGCCTCCAATATAGTTGATTCCCCTATGTTGCGAGGGCTCTCATGGAACCCTCTGCACTTCTCCATCTCCCTTATTTCCCGCACACAGACAGGGAAGAGAGAAGACCCGTAATGCATCTGAAAACTTGTGTGGACGGCCGTCCTGCCTAGAGATTATCTCCATCCATCCATCCTTTACTGTTCCCAAGGTTGCAAAATCTTTCAGGGTATTTAAAAAACGTAAATATATCCTGGTTTTAACACAGTTCACTTATACCCTACAATGTGCCATTCGTCATCCCAAATATGGTATAGATGACAATAAAATATTCAAGATGATCTATTTTGGATCAATTGATCGTTTTTTATCATAGTCAATATAATCAATATTCATTTTGGATCACCACGGCATGATCAATTGTTTAGTCATTCGATTGTACTTAGAAATGTAATAGCCTACCAAAAAAATATTATTTTCCAGCGATCAGGTTAAGTAATGATCTGTAGAATAGGCCTATTTACACAACGGCGGATTCATTTAGATCGTCACGCTAAAAATAAGTCATGCCGGTAGAATTAACCCGGTGGCCACTTGGTCGAGGTCCCACCAAGTCAATCTGACCAGCGAAGAAGAGGAATGGATTACTCTATGCAACTAACCTGGAATTAGGTTTTCCAGGTTTCTTTAGCCTCTGGAGGAGGGAATGAAGTGATTGATATTCTTATGGTGTTTTGAAATCTGTAACTGCAACATGAGAGCAATCGCAGGCTATTCAGTGATTCAGCTCCTGAACCTCAAGGTGCTGTTTTTTTTAAGATGAGCTCATAACCTGACCCGCCTTTGGGGACATGTAGAGTTCTCTATCTGTCTAGAGAGAATTTGCCCTTGATCTAGTAGGCCTACTCTGTGAGACACACACAGAAAATTTGAGTCTGGGCCAAAAGAAGAATGCAAATCTCCCAACATTCATTTATTCAAAACATCAAATAAAATCTTGTTATCATTAAATGTCACACCAACGTCACCCATTATTCAAATCCGCTGCGTGCGTCCCACGTTATCTCCAACGTGAGGCCGAGATGAATGAAGAACATTCCATGTTCTCCATGCTGCTTGGAACGTGCATAACTACAACCTTTAGCAATAAAAAATGTTAACCCAAGGTCACAGTCTGCAGGGAAGGAAGGTTTAGGGTATACAAACAATCTCACCGGTACTACATACATCTCCCATCTCCGATGTGATGAGCTACCATGAAACTAGGACAGGGACGATGTGAGGGTTTTTTTGCGATGCTTGAATAGAATCTAGGACAGACTCCAGCAAACCCTGACGCTCACGCAGCGCTAGCAGAAATAATGGCGAGTCTTCTTGTTTAAACCGCAGGATTGAGTTGGTGACAGACAGTAAAGGAAAACAGACAAAAAAGCTCTTCTCGAAGTGCGACAACAGATTTGTCTTTGTTCTAGCTGTGCTCCTCTCAGTTCTCCTCATGCTGGTACGCTCATGCAATAACAATATCCATGGTGACAATAACAACACCTCCACCGCATTACCATCGTCATCACGTATATCATCATCTGTTTAGAATTAATTTGTGGAATTGTCAATGAAGCAGAATGGTTCACCAAAACAAGGCACATCATGGAAATGTCTGTTATCGGAGTCAATTCGGTTTGACCTGAATGTAAAATAAATGGGAAAGTCCAGGTAAATTCTTTTTATCTCTGGCTTCGTTGACACATCAAGGACTAGAGCTGACCACGTCAGGTCACCAGGTGTGTTAGCGAGCCACAGGGATCAGTCTGGTGACCTTCATTAGAAAGCCAGCCAGCGTCCGGCCACGACCTTGCCTGCATCTGGTCACCTGGCAACTTAGATTTGAGCAAAGCAGTGTTCACATTAAGGCAGCAATGTTTTCATCACCCAACACCCAAATCTTTCAGATATTACATCCGTGCATCTTAATGCCAAATTATATCCAGCGATTTCAAACGATATGCGCTCCGTCAGTGAGCGGTTGTTGCCACAGCTGTGTCTCTGGTGCCCCGTTAATCCCTCAATGGGATGCTG
>NC_044055.1:19517814-19635314 GCF_902167405.1 Gadus morhua | reverse complement strand
GGCTCTTAAGTGTCTGTGTCTGACGTGCACTTTAGCGACGTCCTTGGGAAGATGGACTTAAATTGAAAGTGAACATAATAATTCAGTAATTATTCAGACGATACATATTTGATGTATGTTTAATTATCGTCCTATGTAGCCCTCTGAATTGACTGTGCTGTGTAAACATATAAATATCAATCGATATTTATGTTCATACAAGATGTTCAATGCTACACAAACAAGTATTTTTTACTTTGTAACGTAATGTCATACATTTATTGCATGATGATGAATTATGAATTGGTATTCACTACGTTACCTACTCCATTCATAGGAGTCGAAGCTGGCCTGTCACAAAATCATTCAGCAATGGCACTGAAGTCTCTGTCTGATTGAACTCATGACATCATGCAACTTCAAAGCCCTTTAAGGCTGTGTTTCGATCGCCAAAATGATGTACTTGGTTCCTGGTACCTGGTATTTCTTTAGTCTCAACTCCCTCGAGGTTCCAAGAGAGCTGATCTGATACTTTTGTGTGACGTAAACTGGCTAATGGTCACTGATTTGCCAGAGTGACGCCACTGGACGAATAATGATGAGCGCGATGTCCGAGCCTGTCACCCGACCCCCGACACCTGACACCCGGCATCTTTAAATACTATCATCAGGGAACATTGAACATGGTAGGATCAGTGCGCAAGATCACGCCGTGGACCGTGACAGGGGTGGAGACGTTCCTGTGCGTAACCCTGTCAGTTTATGTGTCGCAATTTCGCGCATGCGTGCTATGACGACCCTCCCAGGTTGAACAGGTGCTTTCTAGATGGAAGCACGAAGTTCCTGCAACCAAACCAAGTCGTGCCACGCTGAGTCGTGGCGAAATGAGCTGGTACTGTCGGTGGAAAAGGGCCATTCGTCTACCTTGGGTTACAAGGCCTATTGAAACACTGGTGTAGAAAGACTGCATTGAGCTGAGAGCAGGCTTCAGAGTTCAGTGCAGCCAGACTCCTACCTTCCCTCCAGGCTGTCGATGTATTCCCTCTTCTTCTGCCGACTCTCCTGAGCCGAGCGCTTGTTCCGGATCTTCCGCCGGATCTTCTTTAAGACCCTCTCCTCATGCTTCAGAGTAGGAGGACAGAGGAGAAGGAGGGGGATGAGATGAAAGAGTAGTTATCAAAAAGGAGTATGACTGTATGTGTGGGTGAGTAGTGTCTTTGTGTATGTGTGTGTGTGTGTGTGTGTGTGTGTGTGTGTGTGCATGCGTGCCTCTGGGTGTGTGTGTTTATTTTTGTGTATGTGTTTGTATGCGTGTTTGTCTGTTAGCGGGTATGTATGTGTTTACAGGTGTGTGGGTGAACCTTACCTTAGACAGGGGGAGCTTGTTGGAAAGGTTTACTCCCTCTTTAGCCAGGAGCTTCTTCTCATCCTCATCAAGAACTAACCCCTGCAAGGAAGGCTGGCAGTTTGGCTGAGACTGTTGGACCAGATGAACATAACAATTGGCGTTATCTCTTTACCTCTCTCACATGCATGCACTCTCTCTCTCTCTCTCTCTCTCTCTCTCTCTCTCTCTCTCTCTCTCTCTCTCTCTCTCTCTCTCTCTCTCTCTCTCTCTCTTTCTTGCTCTCTCTCGCTCTCTCCCTCTTTAATTACCTTCTGTCCGAGGTTAGTCAACAGCAGGTCTTTGACTGTAGGCGTTTGGTTAGTGGGATGCATTGAGGTGGGAGGAGCAGTGAGATAGTAGGCGATCCCCAGATTTTCTCTGATGACCTCTGGTTCCATGCAGCCTGTAAGAATAACGTTTTCTTAGTGGTGAAGGACTCTGTCAGTGGTGAAGGTCGGTAATTAACTCAGCTGGTAGCTTTAGAGCACGGCATTAACACTGCAGGAGGTATGGTTGTGATCCCGCTGGGGTAAACTAAACTGAGAATGTATGCTCTGGATGAAAGTGTCCAATCACACATACATGCTAGCTATTATGTCTTCCCTGCAGAGTTTTTATTCTGTAAAATCACACATAACATTCTGTTATTGGTTTAAGTCTCTTTACATTATCATATTTACGTCAAGCCAAACATCAAAGAAAAATTCATCTCTGGCCATTAACTATCCCCTTGAAAATGTATTGATTTTAAAAGGCTGGCAACCTTTCTAGAATGCTAGTTGGAAAATTTCCTTTCAGAAATTCTGGGAAACAGCAAATAGTTGGGACCTTAAACATGTTTTTAGCAGTTATAGCACAGTGCACTATAGCTCTGCTTTTCATCAAGCATTCATCGAGGTTACACCAAGGCCTGCCTTCTCTTCGTGAACCCTGTGAATACCATGTGATTACCCTGTGAATATTTCATGCAGGTGAGATGCTGCACCTGCAAAGGCTCCACATAGTTCCTAATTGAGGGCCCTCTCACCTAGATCAATAGAGACATCTGGGGCCCCCCATGTCCCCGCACACAAGCTGGGGGGGAGGTCAGCCATGGGGGGGGCCTGGTGGGGGGGCGGCCCGGCCTGGTAAGAGCCGCTGAAGCTGGGCAGGCTGGCGTGGTGGCGGGGGCTGTCCAGCAGGTCCCACGGGTGGCTGTCACTGACGCCGCTGTCGCTGGCGGAGGGGGACCACAGCGGGGAGGCGGGGGCCGAGGACACACCCTCACTGCCGCCGCAGCCGCCCAGAAGGGACTCCAGGAGGTCATCGCCAGGGTGCAGGTGCTGGGGAGAGGAGGGTCGGGGGGGGGGGGGGGGGGGGGGGGGGGGGGGGGGGGGGGGACGGACATTGGTAAACACTGTATGCTTACCAGCATAACACACGTAAGACACTCCAATGCTAGGAGCATGCTCTGGCTGTTCCTCAGCCACGTCTGTAAGTCGCTTCCCATAAGAACACAGACTGTACCAACCAATGTTAGGGAAATAATGACTACTAAGCCTGGGCCTCTATTACTTGGGTTGGAGCCCAATATATAATTTTGTCCTAGGACTCTCTCAGGCCGAACAGCTGTTTCCATGGATACAATGTCAAGCCAAGATTATCCCGGACGACATACAAACCATTTCAAACACAATCATTTGGGGAAATGAATGATCAAGGACTCAACTTATCAAAATAAGTTTGTCATTATGATATGTAGGCCATGAAATAGTCAATTGCTCTAATGGCTTTGAAGGGCTATTAACACTCCTGCGAGTGTGTTCTGTGGCTCTCAAATCAAAATGTACAAACCTCGTGGACCGCAATTGTCCATGGTTGGTTGCTGTGGCCACCCAGGTTTTCGTCTGTATTGCTAAGCAGCAGGTTCATGAGGTCTGCCTCCTGGTTCTTTGACAGAGTGGGGAGCACAGAACAACACGCAAGTCACGGTAAGCTCTTTAAAATGCCATCTTTAGGTTCTGCCACATTACATTGATCATTTATAGCGGATGAAAGGACAATACTTTGAATAACTTGATTTATTCAACAATTCAAATAGCAAAAGTGAGTCTACCATGTCTGTGGTCTGGGTCATTATTCCAATATCATATGTATCACAGGTAAAAAGAAGGAAAAGGTCCGAAAGAATCCAACCAAACGAAAAGTACAGATTCCCAATCAGAGCCAGGTATTCCTGTGTGACTCTTCTGTCCAGGCACATGCACAAGTGAACATGTCAGGGCACACCAAGGTTTGCTTCAAGGGACAAAGTTGAAATTCATTATCACATTATTGTAAACTCAACCCTGTGGATGTCCGTCCAATGGTGTTCAGCAGTCAGGTTTATGGGCCAATCAGGAAGCAGATACTTGATGATGCATCCTGTGTGCTTTATGATTTGTTTATTCGTAGGATGTAGATTGGAATACATAAAAGTATGACACATCATATTCTGTTGTTTGTACATATCACTCGATGGTACCATATTTTGCCTATGTTGTAAATATAACGTAAGGGAGTTTTCACAATTTGTCACCAATAATTTCACTAATAATAATTAATTAATCATTTTTAAATTGGAATAGAAAGCATATTCCCGTGAGCATCGACAATGTGGTGGGTCAATAATCCAAAACCAGAGCACATAACAACACACTTATATACAAATAATTTAAATAAATTTGAGTTTTAAGTTCTCATCAATGTAATATTACACGTGCTATAATAACGTGCCATAAAGTGCTCAAGCCGTGTTCCCCTGACTCGAGGGAACGTGCAGTGTATCAAGTCTTATCATTCCGACCTTATCTAAACCATCAGGGCGCCATTCATGCACCATAAAAAGCGAGCCATTATGTCATGTGCTCAAACATATAATCAGTACTCATCAGTCATGATTCGTACAAATTAAGGCTTTCACAGCCTCACGCAACAACTGAACAGAACAGTACGGATAAACATCCGAGAGGGATCACAGCACCTGGTGATCTGGTGTCTGATGAAGGACGGGAACACACTGCTGCCCTCATCACATCACCACCAATCATGTAGCTCTTTTCCCAGGAAAGCAGGACCCTTCGGTATAAACCCAACTACGTGATTACCTGGATACACTTGAACCCGTATTCACCCCTCTCATTGACATCAACCTCGCATTACAGGCCTTGCTTCTGGTTGAAAAGGCTTGAGAGTCTTCAGCGGCATTGGGCTACCTGTGGATTAACACACAGAATTATTATACCAAAGGATTATTATTCTGGTTTTATAGCATAACATTTCATTCCGAGCTCCACTCTTAAAAAACATACTTTAACTTTATTTGTTTGATGTTAGCCATTGTAATATATGGAGGATGCAACACGGTATGGTTTGTCAATTAATTGACCATAGGGTGTGGTAAGGGTTGATGGGTAACACAAATAAAATAATAAACAAACAATAATTAAAAATACATTATTGCATATTTTCTGTTAGTATTTCAGTTTTTCATAAGCCAAAAGTAGGCTACTGCACTAGGAATTCCTGGAACTCAGTTACAGTTTCAGTATTCAGTGATCTAGGTATGATCACTGATTTGAGGACGCAATAAAACACTTATCTGCATCAGGAAGCACAATATTATTGTCATTGTAATAGCCTTAACTGCTTGGGAGTTGACCTATGCTATCTTTATTCTTGTTCTTTCGAAAGATTCGAAATTCCAAAGTGCAACAAGATATATGAGTATCTTTAGGCCTATGTTAATCACACCACAAGGTTTCCCTAAATGAAACAGTTGTCTAGTTTATGTAGGCGTATATGTTTTAGAGGTTGGTGTGTATCCCTGTAAAAACCTCTTAATAGTTTTGTTTTCTTGACTAAATTGTGAAAATAGAGCTCAAATTAAAACTGGCAAAAAACTGGCTAGAATCACTGGCATTGTCGACATTGACGTTAACAAACCTTTCAAGACCGAACCCAAATGGACCGGACACTGGGTTCAGGGACGTCTTTAACACCTCACTGGTTGAATGCAGGGTACCTGCCTGCTTCACAACATCTACCCCCATCCGCTCTCCCAAAGGCCGTTGATCAAGAGCCTTGTTCCACTTGACCTGTCGCCCTGACCCCCGTGGTTAGGAAGACCTTTGAGCACCTTGTGCTGACCGGCCTCAGGCCCTCACCAACCCCTCCTCATCCCGCTGCAGTTCGCCTACAGGGCCAACAGGTCTTTAGAGCACAAAGACAACATGGGACTCCACTTCAGCCTCAAACACCTAGACATGAGACGCAATCTGCAACATAAATGTTGACGCATAGCATATTAAAGTTTGTGTAATTGACCATTTACGTGCCATTACATCATCCCCAGTGAGGTCATCGTTCTCTTAGTCCCTTTAAAAGGACAAAAAAACAGGGAAGATCCATGTAAAGCAGCATGTGCAGTAAAAGGCAACTTTCCTTTGTCTGGAATCCTTCACGTGTTCCCTCCTAGTTCCCTGATTCCTATAAAGTTACCAAGGAACAAACAAATCTAGACAAGCAACCCCCTACCAAAATCTTATTTGCTCAGATTAATACAAATGTAGTGTCTCTAGAGCAGGGATGGGCCGCATGCGGCCCGCATCCTCACTCAGTGCGGCCCGCATCCTCACTCAGTCAGGCCCGCACACAATTAAAAAATAATAATAATCGAGTTACAGAAAACTCGGTCAAGAAAGATGAGAAGAATTCATAGAATTCGAAGGCAAACCCATGCGTCTAGTTTGCTTAGAAGCGATATCAGTCATTAAAGATATCCACTTAAGTCGCCACTACAACTACTACAACTGCTTGTTGGGTTTGAGTTCATTGAGTTGTTGCACTTAATGTTGGGCCACTGTTTTTCAGTTTTTTGACTTCATTGAATGATGATGTATGTGAGCCCTTTGCACTGATAAAAATACTGACCATTCATGTGGCTGTTTGAGCATGGAAAACATGAAATGAATGTATGCTGGTTCAATTAACATACCGTACATAGGTTATGATTCTGGATGAATTTTTAGGTAGTGCCCATCCCCAAAATGCACCAGAATACAGGAAATCATATCATATCATATTGTGTAGCTTCTCTCAACTCACGTTTAGTTGAAGTGTGCAGTCATGTGGCCCTCCGATGGTTATGATGAAAAATGTGGCCCTCTTTATCATGAAAGTTGCCCATCCCTGCTCTAGAGTCTAGGTAATACTGAACATGAGTGTGCTCACGAAACTGTGTGATACATCAGCTATAACATGTGCATCAAGCTCATTAGGTGGCTATTATCTGAGCTCAGGAGATTACATCTGTTTATATATAGGACAGCGGCAATTAACCACTTAAGTTTGACCACTTAACCACCACTCTCTGTCCCTGAAAACCTCAATCAAAGCCAGAAATCTAGGGGTTATCATGGATTCAGATTTACATTTCGACAGTCACATCAAATCAGCTAGAAAATCTGCATATTATCACCTTAAAAATGCAGCAAGACTTAGAGGGCTCATGTCCACCGAAGACTTACAAAAACTTGTACATGCCTTTATCACTAGTAAGCTTGATTACTGCAATGGTCTCCTTACAGGTCTCCCAAAACAAACTCAAAGGAAGCTTCAGCTTGATCGGAATGCTGCTGCTAGAGTTCTAACAAAGACCAAAAAATTGAACATATTACACCAATTCTTAAATCGTTACATTGGCTTCCTCTAGGTCAGAGAATTGATTTTAAAATCATGTTGCTAACCTATAAATCCCTACATCGTTTAGGCCCAAAATATTTAATCATAAGCTTTCTAGACCACTAAGATCTTCTGAGGCCAATCTGTTAATTATCCCCAGAGTAAAGACGAAACATGGGAAAGCAGGATTTAGTTATTATGCAATCAATAGCTGGAATAAACTCCCTGAGGATTTAAGACTTGTCTCAACTCTGAGCACCTTTAAAACAAGACTGAAGACTTTTATGTTTGCTTTACCTTTCTGCTAAATCTTAAATACATTGTACTTTCTAAAAAGCTTTTTTAACTTTGCCTTTATTTTCTATTTTATTGCTAAAATGCCTTTTTAACTTTCTATTTTACTCATTTCTTTGCATATGTTTTCTTTTACTTATCTATTATTTTTATCTTATTGTATGACAATGTTAATATGTGAAGCACTTTGAGACTGCCTTGTGTATGATAAGTGCTACATAAATAAAGTTGCCTTGCCTTGCCCTCAAGAAAAATGAAAATTGAGAAGGAACGCAGGGTGGCGGATGCCTCAATCCAGGGATGGTCAGGAGTGCAGTGGGTGTCATAATGGACAAACATACATACAGGCAAAACATCTTAAATCGATGGGATGCTGGCCAGTTAACCACCGCATCACGCTAGAACAAAAGACCATTGTGGCAATGTAGACAACTACTAATTTAGTAACTGCATACAAAAGCACGAACAAACACGCATCGATCTTCACATCTCATCAGTATCGTTTTTGCAACCCTATGATCCAAACGAAAGGCTGTAGAGATGCGTTTTTAGCTTTGCTTTGAATAGCTCGACAGAGTCAGCTTTCTATATATTGATTTAGTTTGGGTTGATGCTGAGCAATTTACCATCAGAAATGATCATGTAGAATATAAATATATACATATATATATATATATATATTCTATATATACTATTATCTTTTAAAGCAGGTCTGACATATTTTGACCATGAATTCAGAGATATCATGATGTAGTGAATAGCGCACCCCTGTGGGGTAACAAGGCACATTCCAGTAGGCTACACGCTCATCATCCCACTCCTGGCGTCTCTGACGGGATGAGCGCCAGACGCTTGGCTTACAGATTTATTTTAAAATAGTTTTTATAACGTTTAGGAATATTTACAGACTTTAAAATCATGTTTTCTTCGCCGAATTGGCTTAATCAGGGGTAGTGCTTTTCCTGCACAGATATAGTGCAATAGACTCTTGGTTACCTGGAACAGAGGAACTAATCCCAGGGCCGGCACCTGCCTCCATGTTGTCCAAGGCGGGCGGCCCCTCTTAAAGCAGCGTGTTGTGGACCGTTTGAAATATAGCACATAAAGCCCAAAACACTGACTTGTACTTCAATTATAAACCAAAAAGAGGATAACTTATCCTTACATTTTATTTCATATTCATTTGAAATTACATCAATAATGTTAATAGATGCCAGTTTAATATACAACCCTTTAACATCTGGGTCAGAGGAAAATCTCTTTTCCAACTTACACATTTCCAAACAGAAAACAAAACAAAAAAACACAAAGAAAACAAAGTTAGTGTGCATCCATTGTTAGTAGACCTGGATGAAGAGGTTTTACGAACAAGTGTGAGGTGCCTCCCATGTAGGTATTTGCCATGCAGGGTAGGGGGTCAGATGTATGCATTCTTTAGCCGCCTTATGTACCTGACATTGGATACAATCATGACAAGATCACACGTTCAGAAGTGTGACAGCTGGTTTGGGCTGGTTTTTTTCTTTTTAAGGTAATCCAAGACTAGTCTTGGAAAAAAACTAAAAGAATTGGTTGCATTTTCCTTTTTAAAGCATTCAGTAAGCATACCAAGTCTGTTATTGCTGCAGTGAAATGCTGGTCTAAAAATGGGTGGCCTGCACTTAATGAGGAAAACAATAACGTATTTACGGCATGCCTTATCGGCACTTTAAAAACAATCTACATTCATACAATAGCATTTCTCTTTTCTCTAATGCAGTTTGATACTGGACGATTGACCACACAGTTACAGGTAATGTCTATATTGAGCTAATTTGTCTTCTGTCCAGACAAATTACATTAAAACTGTGATAAAGGTAAAGAGAACTGCCTCCGCTCTTTCGCTCACGCGCATCAATTCAATCCAGACTGTTTTATTTAAGTTTAGATCACTCAACACCCCCCCCAAACAGTACCTTTAACAGAGGAGGCCATCAAGCTAGAGATGGTGTCAACATTGATAACATCAGACAACCCCACTCACTGCACCTCCCCTTCTCCCTGTATCACCACACCACAACGCTGGTACCATGTTGTCCAGAATGGAAAGGAGAACGAGTGACAGAAAATAAAGCACCAGTCTTGCTGCTGGATGGGGGGGGGGGGGGGGGGGGGGTTGGGAAGAGAGGGGGAGATTTGGCACAAAACCGAGGTGAGGGTGATCACAAGGTTAGGTTACAAAAAGGTCAGTGCGCGGACTACGTGTAGAAGATGACCTCGGGGATCTGGCCGTCCTCCACCGAGGTGCCGTTGTTGTTGCCCGCCGCGTAGCAGAAGGTGAAGCAGGTCTTGGCCCCGGTGGACGACGACTCGTGGGTGACCTTCCGCATGCCCTTGGTGCCGTAGTGAGAGTCCGGCCCCTGGAGATGAGGAGGAGGAGGAGGAGGAGGAGGAGCGAGGAGCGGAGGTGAGAACAGTTCAACACCACATCCACCAAAACAACAGCGCCGCCCCAGGGAAAACTAAAACGCATGTCCTGGGACTGAGGGACGATTATGTTCACTGTAGACTTAACTCAGGGTCTCCCACAGCACTTTACAGCTTAGGCGGCTGCCTAAGCAACACACGCCTGCTACCTTAACGACGTCGTCGGACAGCAACCCCCAACCCCACCACCTTAACAAACAAATTTTCTTTACATATTTTCAAATTCTTCAATGGGAACTGTCTATCAAAACATACCAGAGACCAAAGCCTTAAATTGTCTTGCTTTGACCGACAAACAAAAAGAGTACGTAAAAATAGTTTTTCTGGAACAGAAAAAGCGAACTGCATTTCAGAAACTACGAGCAGCAGACGTTTAGCGTTTCTAATCCACAGCAATCAATTATCGAAATGACGATCAAATACAATATCCTTCCCAACGACTAATCAATCAGCCTATCTCCCGTGCGATGGCGTGCCCTGCCATGGCGGAGTGGGAGCGGCCGGTACCTTGAGCGTGGCGCAGGCGGTGTAGTTGACGTTGGGCAGTATCTCAACGGGCTCCTTGAACATGACTCTGAAGGTGTTGGCCGAGCCGTCGCAGCTGAACCCCGTGTCGTTCTGTCCCAGCACCGTGTTGCTGTCTGTGTGGATGATCTGCACACAGAACAGGTCATGGTTCCCCCGGATATTAAAGATGAAGGGAAGTGGTTTGTGTTATATGTCCTGATGGGGCACTGTACCTGGATGTTAACTTGGTAGTCCGTGGGTCCATGTATGGAGCCGTAGAGGCCGAAGCCCACCACAAATATCCTTCTATTTACTGAAAATCTGAATGGATAAACACAAGGGATTCATCAGTACTTTACTCAAGTACTATACTTTGCAATATACTTAACAATATTAAACTACTTGAGTATTTCTATACAAGTGATTAAATTGTTATAGTTGATTTGTCTATAATTCAGCTATTACTCATTAGGTTGGATGTCCCTGCAAGTACAGCCGTGTGTTGTTGACTAACAAGGCTATTCCAGCGCTACACAAAGGTATATGCATAATGATTAGATTGCTTCTCCACACAATAAATCCATGGCCACGAGGAGTGCAATTTCCTATGAATAACAATAGTCGAGTACTTTAACGTGATTTCTCAAGTGAAAGTATAGGACACAAGTATTTATTCCATCACAAGTATTTAGTCCAGCTTTAACCTGAGCTCCTATCCAGACCATTAGACCGTCGAGACCATCACCCACCGTATGCGGTCGCTGGTCCCACTGTAGCCCCAGCGGCTCTCCACCTGACCGAAGCGCGTGATGCTGCACTCCTTGCCCCGCAGGCAGCAGCGTGGGCGGTCGATGAACTCCACGCGGGGCTTGGGGTTGACAGTGAAGTGGAGGAACAGACTCACCACCTCCCTGTCCGTCAGGATGCTGGACTGGGCCGGACCTGACAACGACGACGACACCAGCGGTGGTTCACGGTTATCAAAACGACAGAAGAACAGACAGAGCATGGAACCGACGGCCGTGGAAGAGGAAATGCATAGGAGCAGCGGTAATTAAAGTCATTATGGTTAGGGCTTTTGGCTCCCAGCTGAAATGCTCTTGCTTCGAACCCCAGAATTGGCAGACTTACTGTAGGCATCATAGAACAAGATGCCTTTATTTACATATTCAATACAGATATCACAGCAAGTCACTTTGGATAAACCCCTCACAAAAATGCATCGGTAAGAATAGTAAAAAGAAAATGAGAATAATACCTTTTATTTCGTTTTTACCGGCCGCAAACTCCTCGATGGTCATGAGGGGGAAGCGGATCAGCGTGAGGGCCTTGCCCAGGACGCGGCGCTTGTTCTCGGGGGTGGGCTGCAGCTGCTGCCGGTGCGTCTCGGCCTCGGCCCAGCGCACCGCCGCCCCGAACAGACGCACCTCCCTCACCCCCAGGGTGTCCCTCTCCAACACCGCCACCAGCGTGTCTGGAGGGAAGAGGGGCGGAGAGAGAACACGTATCTGTTATCAGGTTGGACAGAGCAGCCACAATGAAAGCTCAGTGTTTCGAGGTGCTCAGCGAGGTGCTAAGCTCGAGGCTGCAGTACCCAGGTCTATGTCGGTGAAGCCCTCTGCCGCCAGGGCGTCCCCGGTGTTTTTGTCGATGCTCTCCAGACAGAGGCTCGCCAGCTGTGGCTCATCAAACAAACGGGCCTGAGGGGAATAAACAAAACAAAGAAGCGCAACAAAAAATAATACATATTAAAAAGTTGGTGACGGTAATGTGAATGTAATTAGTTAGAATGGCCATAGCCATCCGTCAACTAATAGTACGACAAAAGCTGTAGGAGGATATCTGTTTAGCGTGTGCTGTGCCTGCCTCGCGAAGAGCCAATTTAGATTTTGAGTGCTTCAGGATCATATGTCAATGTAGGGAAGGAGGGGAGCTTTTTTTGAGTCGTCTTTCAAAATCTTTAACAGCTGGTCTGAATGATTGTCAACCATTGAAATTTGGATGACTGTACTGTTAGAGGTTATTCTACCTGCGTGAGCAACATGAAGGCATTGTCAGCTCTCAGGTTCTTCTTGAGGAATTCCACGCAGTGTGCCTCCAGGGCAGGAACAGCGTATTTCTTGGCCGTATACAACGTGGTCATCACTGTCTCAGGCCCTATCTGGACCTCATCAGAATACAAAAACCTGTAGTATAAGAGATCGTTATGTTTCAGTCGGTTGTGTGGCTGCATGTACCAATCATCTGAATCATCGGCTTATTATCATATGTGGATGTAACCTGTATTTGATAAATGCCTCCATATGTGACAGATTGGAGGGCAACACAACAGGCCATTTCACAAGCTCAAAAGACGGTCGGCAGGTGCATGCTACGTCACAGAAACAGACAGCGACACATGGCAGAGAGGAGCTTACTTAAGCAGGGCGAGGAAGGCAGCCGGCTCCACGTCGGGGAGTTCGATTTCCGTTGAGGTGGTGGCCATCCCACCGTTAAACATGGCATCAAACACTGCACTCCCGACTGCTAGAACGAACCTGACGTTGTGAAGGGGAGGGGATCAATTAGGCCCACTAAAGGTTGTTCCATTCGCGGTCTGTGTCAAGCGACATGAAATGTGCTACGCAAAAAGTAAATACGTACCTGTGAGCAGGTATCCTCTGAACCCCCATGCCTTTACCGACCAAAAAATGGACGTCACTGAGCACCTCGTTATTAAAGAGGAATGCAAACCTCTCCTTCACAGTGCTTTTTGTTGCCTGCCAGTTATACACGGGCTCCCGGTACACCAACACAGACGCCGGGGTGGCCGACAGCGACGGGTGAGTGGACGGCGCTGCGGATGCGGGCGCGTTTGACGCTGCAGAAGTCATATTTGATGCCAAAGTGGCCATTGCCCCCCCGGCTGTCCCTGCCGCTGCACCTTGAGCTTGCTGTTGAATTGAGTTATGCGCATTCGGTTGGGCTCCAGCTGCAAGGCCGTTGCTTTCGCCCTCACCAGGCCCGACCTGGGGGTTTGGGCGCCGCGTCGACCCTTGTGCTCCGCCGTTCTGACCGATCGATCCACTGTTAGAAGTAGGCATTGTAAATAGGCTGTTGCTGGGCTGCCCATTCCCGACAGAGCCTTGACCAGAAAAATTGAGACATGGAGGTCTGCCACTGTTGTCTCCGGCAGCCATCTTGAACCTGACAGTATACTCGAGGGGAGGGGCGGTGACGCAGGCGTAAACAAAACACTTCGTCTCGCGATTCTTTCGGAGCATTCGCGTCCTGCTTTATCTCTGCTGCCCCCGGTGGGCTGTTAAGAGAACTACACCAGACTACGACGCCCAAGGGAATTAATTCGTTATGTAACGGTTTTGTTCAACTGTTACATACTCAAGCTGACAGTGAAGTGAACTGCAGTACCTCAAACTATTTATCCTTTAAACATTTAAGTAACCCTAATGACAATATGTATTGTAGGTGGCTTTATGTAGGCCGGTCTGCAGAAACAATTCATGTCACAATACATTTACAAATATCAAGATTACAATTTCACTCTTATTAAATTTCACTGAACTTCACAATTTATTATCCAAACCATCAATTGGTAACCTCCGCTCTAGGAAATTCAGCCCTAACCAAGTTACTTTCTATATGTGTGTGTGTGTGTGTGTGTGTGTGTGTGTGTGTGTGTGTGTGTGTGTGTGTGTGTGTGTGTGTGTGTCTGTGTGTGTGTGTGCGTGTGTGTGCATGTATGTTGAGTGAGGAGACAGCGTCACTGCCGGAGAAAATTAGGGGGTGGGGGAAACACCAAGCAGACACAAGACACTTTTTTGACCTCATCGCTGAGGACATATGACATGATGACAGTGTGGACTATGGACATTACAGACACCCAGAGCTTCCTCTTGAACTCCTTTACCCCATGACAGAAGTGGCAGCCGAGAAGCAGGCTGACAACAAATATAATGTGACAGTGGAGCCCCAGAGACAGACAGAAAGTAAACAATGCTGGGGATCCTGATTAACAACCTTAGACCATCTGTTCCAAATTCTGGAGAGGAAAGAAACAGCAGCCCTATCAGATCACATGGCCTGCCTCTGTCTCTACTGCTATGGCTAGACCATTTCAGGCCACTTCTCTATTAGGAAGAGAAGAGACCCCCCCCCGGTCATGCAGTGTCAGTCCGGTTATAACCCTGACTGACAGTGAGTTGTGAAACAACATCAAGGTCCACATGCATGTGTGTCTTTACAAGGCATCTATAGCCATGGCTCCCCCAGGGTCTGTGGTGGATGCTCTCCCTAGAGCCATGAGGGTGCCCTTTAAGGAGGGCTTGTAAGGTTCTCATTTCGTTAGATCTATTTTTATCCTGGGGATGATGCAAAATTATGATAAATTAATATTTTCCCCAAAAAAATATTGCTCAAAAGATTGTAAATGCATAATAGCCGGTAATAATGTGTTATTAGATTGATTGACAATGTAAGAACATAATTGCCTCATTCATCTCAACATGTTTCCACTCGGGGGATTATTCACTGTAGTGGTGCTCCACGCACGGGCTCCACGGGGCCCCGCCGCCTGCTTCTCGTCAGCACTCAACATTGACGTCACGCGGCGCGGGGAGCTGTCCTCGCGGATGTAGTTCTGAAACAAGATGGCTGTGCGCGCAAAAGGAGTGGAGGAGAGCGACTAAAGCAATGCATTACAGGGAAAGAGATATTAAATGAGCTGATTGTTTTTTGTAATTATCGGGGCCAGAATTGTGTATTGGCTACCCGGACAAGAGGAAGAGGAAAGGGACCGAGAACCCAACAAATCACGGAGGACCGTGGGACTCAGTAGCGGACAGGGGACGTTCACGCCACTATCAGCGATGTCCCTGTTATGTGTGGGAGGTAAGTAGCCTGATATACATACATATAGAAACATATTATTGTAACGTTGTTTGTGAATGAGCTGTTCATTGACCACGGGCAGTCCCACTCAGTCTGTCGGATCTCCGTGGTCAGAAAACGCCTAGCAGAGGGTAGTGCTGAATAGTCAATAAGTCGCACCGTGCATTTACATACTACCATAAATGACAGCGACATGAGTTGTGCTTCTAGCCTCAGAAGTGTCGAAGAAATACCTGACACCGACCGACACTGTTGCTGAGCAGGGCTCTTACTAGAATAACACTTTTTGGGGGGTGTCAAAAGATATGTGCTATGATAGAGAAATGGGAATGTTGTAGTTTCCCGTAAGCCATAACATGACTATTTGTATGGGGGTTTGCTGCATCTTTATGGTTGTCTGGACGGCAGGCAGTGTTGGTGAATCCTTTTCGCGCCCTTACGATGTGTCATCTAGCTAGCTTGTTCATTCATGCGTGGGCGGTCGTCGGAGGAAGCCCTTTCCGCCGCCGCTGCACCACAACCACCGTCCTCACCGCTCTGCTGGAGTCGTGAGGGAATACTAGGGGCTGTCTGGGGGTGTGCTGTCCGCGTCACACACACCTCTTCTTCTATCCAGAAAATATGACATTTCCCAGAAGCGATGCGTCACGTCGCCCTTTCTCATTCAAAGAAAGCCCCCCCCCCTGATGATTGTTCCCGCTCAACCTGATGAATCAGCCACGGCTACGCCGGGGTGCCTTATCAATACATTACTCTCCGGGATCCACCCACAGACGTGGCTCATTGAGCTATAATCTTGATGTCATTAGTGCCGTAGTGTTATTCATTCATAAACACTGGCTGTTGATCTCATTGAGATGGACTACGAGACTTGGCCAAGAGCCCCCCTTCCGCTGCTTTATTACACCATTCAAGGGCCTAACCGGCCTGACTGGGGCTATTTCTGGCCTCGACGGCACGTGTGCCCATTCAAAAGGCTCAGTGCTTTCAAGCAATCCGTTGTTTAAGAAAGAATTAGGTACATATGTCACACTTTTCAGTAAAAATGTTAACCAACACACATCATATACCAAGAACAAGTATCAGTGTATTATCTGTATAGGTAACCGACAGACACACATGCATTCTGTTCCACATCAACTTTGCTTGTAACCTTGAATGTCTGTCCACCTGTTTCTCACATATTGTCACTATGTGAGATAGGAAAGTGTGCATATGTCAGGGTTCCTGTCTACCCTATGCCCTTCTTGGGTACAGCTTTACTGATGTTGCAGTTCTCTGCACTTTGCCAACAGAGAGCCTTTAAAACCTACACTTAATCTGCTAATGCTATTAAAGCCTGGCGATGTCTTTTAGAAGACATTTGTTGTCGAATTTGTTGAAATTGTCTTTACACCCAGACAGTAATCAACAAATCAAATGCTTTGACAAATAATGGTATCTATGGCTGGTGTAGGCCTGTAATAACCTGGCCATTGCATTTGGCCGAATAGAATGATTGGATGGCCCTCCTGTCCGTCTACCTTCCTACCCGTCTACCTGCACGCACTCATTGAGCATGACATGAGTCTTCCACAATGCTAGGCAAACCTATTGCTCAATCTAACAAGCTATCCATGTGTTTTGGGGAGTGGTTTGGCGGGAGGCCTGAAGGGAGGGGTGTTATTTATTTGGTTGGATACTTTCAGAATCTAGCTTACTCTGGCTGTCTCCTCCAAACTGCCTGCCCAAGCTTTAAGCGGGTTTACAGTGCTTGCTGATGTAACGCTATTGGTACAACCTGTTTTCTAATTCTAGTCTATTTGCTGTAGCCCATACTACTGTGTTCCATATCACTTCACAGGCGTAGGGTATGCCACTGTATATCCCAATGTGATGCGTCAATAGAAACATGCTGTTGATATATAGGATGGGAGAGGGGCTGGTGTAGGATACTGTTCATCATTTTATCCCATCAGACTGATTGATATTTGCTTGGTTTGTGACTATTGCTTACTGTCGCATCACAACCCATCGCAGTGTTCATTGGTCTTACTCAATGTACTAATATATTTTCTAGACATATTTCATGCCTAGCGGACTCCAACCTATTTCCCTTTTCTGAGGAATTTGATGTGTACATGGCTGTTCTGATGGCCTGTTAGACCTTTGCATTGTTATAGTTTGTAGATGGCTGGAATATGATGACTAGTTGTTAAGTAATAGCCTATTTGACTTCCCAAATTATTTATATAACTATTACTGTTCACAAATGTCGCCATGGTTTAACATCATTTTGTGATCCTGACCCCATTTCCTCGCCTGACTCATTATGGTGCCTGGGGTTGAAAATAATTGCCTACAAATGCAACAAAAGGTCAACCACATGAAATATGTTTTCAAGTTTATCTTAAAAAAAAGCATAACCTAGCATAGCACCACAATAGTTTAAGGTCGGCTTAGCTAAGGAGGTGGAGCGGGTTGACAAACCCGCTCCACGCAAACTAGCAACCAGAAGGTTGCTAGTTTGTTTCCGCAACTCCTCCTAGCTGATTTTCGAGGTGTCCCTGAGCAAGCAACCTCACCCTAACTGTTCCCGACAAGCTGGCAGTCTGCCTTGCATGGTTGACTCCCCTGTATATGTGTGTATGTGTGTATGTATGTGTGTGTAATACTTGCATGGTTGACTCCGCTGTATAGTGTATGAATGGTTGTAAGTTGCTTTGGATAAAAGCGACTGCTAAATGCCTTAACCGAAAACACACACCTCGGTTTCATGTGAGCCACTTCGTTTAATGTATGTGTGTGTTTGTGTGTGTGCTTGTGTGTGTGTGTGCATGTACTTGTATGTGTCTCCGTGTGTGCCCGTAACATTTATTTCAGTTTGCGTGGAGGTTTTGAAGTAACCATGTGGGAGAGAGGACTATTAAAAATGCATGTATGGGTTACGTCAAAGCGGAGAGAGGGAGTGGTGCAGAGATGCACAGCGCTCTGCCTTTAACCCAACCAACACACACGCATTAAACATCTCACTGAATCACTGGAAGGTGCTTGAAATAACACAGAAATACATACGGTTCATATTTAATGGAATGGTTAATTGGTTGACATGAGAATAACTCAGAGCATACACCAACTCCTACCTTAATGTAGCCTCATAATAAACTCAAAGCCTTATATACGCTATTCTCTTGAATGCCCTTAAAACTCCTACCCCCTATACCCCAATATGCCCTCATATGAATTACATCTTCCCCTCACAAAGTATGTACTGGCACGTCTTCACATGCTTCATCCTTAGTATCTTCAAAACCACCCCTATAAATGTCCTTGTACACCTGATGACCATAATGTCTGCACAAGCCATGCACCCGCTCATATCCTCATATAGCCTATACAGTAATAGATAATATATGCTGACATAATCCACTGCTCCCATGTATGGGACCCAACCATCTCTGCATGGTATCTTGTAGCATGGTGGCAGATGGTGCAACTGTGTGTGTGTGACTCTCTCCCTCTCTGTGTTTCCGCAGTAAAGAAAGCCAAGCTGGATGGACCCCAAGGTAAGTCCAGGGATCCTATAAATAAAGTAGGCAGAGGCAGGGGAGAATGACGGCTGGCTAGATGGCATTAATCTTTAAGATCACAGGCGGAGGAGAAATTATGCCATTAATGCTGGAAACGAGACTGAGGGAAGTAAGTAGAAGTATAGTTCCAGATGTAAGCCTAAGCCTGAATGTGTCTATAATCCTATTAGAGATCTATGTTATACCACACTTATATATATATATATATATATATAATATTGGTACAGATAGATATGGTCATACTTTATTAATCCCAGTCGTTACATTTGGGTGTAGCAGCAAAAAGTACAGGACAGTAATACAAGGAAAAGAGGTACAATCCAAATATAACTACAATAACGATAAATTATGAAATAAAAATCAATATGTTGATACACCTTATAAGTGTAGTACAATTGTAGATTAAAAAAATCATGTTCAAATGAATCAATGTGTAAATGTTATGTAGTATTTCTTATGGTCGGGACGAATTTGTTGATAAGATGATGAACCAATGCGTGCATCATGCCCTCGTGCTCTGTGCTGATGTGTTATCATCTGTACCGTACCAACAGAGAAGTTCAACACCTACGTGACTCTGAAAGTACAGAATGTGAAGAGCACCACCATCGCTGTCAGGGGCAACCTGCCCAGCTGGGAGCAGGACTTCATGTTGTGAGTCCTTCGAGATCCCACACTACACTACAACTCTCTTTCGACCTCTCAGCTGTCTGTATTCCTTGAGATCTGTCTTTAGTTTTTCTTCCTTCGGTTCTTTCTTTTGTT
Source organism: Gadus morhua (assembly GCF_902167405.1). Classification (NCBI taxonomy): domain Eukaryota; kingdom Metazoa; phylum Chordata; class Actinopteri; order Gadiformes; family Gadidae; genus Gadus; species Gadus morhua. The sequence goes on along the minus strand of NC_044055.1, from coordinate 19,615,760 downwards.
CTACGTTCTTTTGTTTAGTTAGTTTTTCAGTTTTTCCTTCTTTATTTCTTGTCTTCAAAGTTAGGTCTAGGTAATTTTTTATAGAAACATTTTACGTATATATCTTTATTCTCTTTACATCCCGACAGCAAACTTGTTTGTGTTAATCAAATGCTCATACAAATTAATAAAAAAAAATTGTGATAGTGTAATAATAAGCCTTTCAGATCATTCAGATCATTCAGATCACAAATGAATTGATTGGATGATGGCATGACCGGAGACTTCAACAATGCTATGCAGACCTATCGCTAAAGCTAGCAAGATATAAACTTTTTTTGGGGGAGTGGCTTTGGAGGGAGGGGCAGGGGTGGGAGATTTTGGGTTGGACATTTTCAAATTCTAGCTTACTCAGGCAGGTTTATCCATATTGCCAACCGTTTTGTTCATTCACTACTTCTTCCTTTCTTACATCGTGCTACTTCAATCTATTTCATTATCTCCCTTGCTTGGCAGCCCTCCCTCCCTCCCTCTCTCTCCCCCTTCCCTCCCTCTCCCCCTTCTACTGTTCCTATGTTCCCTGCTGAATGTCTCTGAGCCCTGGTGTGTGTTTTTCTAATCTCTCCCCCTCTCTATCGACCACGCTGTCTCTCTTCTTCCCCTCACATCTCCCTTCCCAGGTGCACTTCATCTCTCTACTTGTTCAAATCCATCATCTTCCTCCACCCCTGCCTTCCGCTGCTCCACCGTCCTACTCTGCTCCATCCATCCAACCTGAATACCCTGCCTCTTCCTCCCTCTCTGAACTGCTTGGCTCCGTCCCAAACTCTCTCTCTCTCCCTCCCTCTCTCTCTCCCTCCCTCTCTCTCTCCGGCCCCCTCTCTCTCCCTCCCTCTCTCTCTCCCTCCCTCTCTCTCTCCGGCCCCCCCCCCCCCTCTCTCTCTCTCTCTCTCTCTCTCTCTCTCTCTCTCTCTCTCTCTCTCTCTCTCTCTCTCTCTCCCTCTCTCTCCGGCCCCCCCTCTCTCTCTCTCTCTCTCTCTCTCTCTCTCTCTCTCTCTCTCTCTCTCTCTCTCTCTCTCTCTCTCTCTCTCTCTCTCTCTCTCTCTCTCTCCGGCCCCCTCTCTCTCCCTCCATCACTTCCTGTGAGCTCGGCTCCTTCTTCATCTCCCTCTGATTCACACCCTACTCTCATCCTCCCCCTCTGACTTCCCACGCCTTTTGCACTCATCTTTTTTCTTCATATTGCCCTGCTATGACCAGCAGGCATTTTCACTTGGGAAATTACATTTAGGTTTGAGTCGGCTGGTAAACTGTAACTTAAGGAAACTCAAAACCTCAAAGCTACGGTCACGGCAGCGGAGCAGCTGATGTCTTGGGACGGTGTTTGGCTTTCCTTCAGTTAGATCCAGGGTGGGGTTTTACAGCATCATAGTGCTGTGGGGGAGTGGGAAGGGGGGATCTTATACAGAGAGTGGGGAGCAGGAGGTGGTGGGGACGACAGGCAGTCGACTGCAGTGTCTTGTGTGTGGCTGTGTGATGTTAGGAGGCGTTCGCAGGCGGCCAGCATTGTACTTGCCATGCACCACAGAAGCCCTGTTATGTAACGCTCAGCTGCAAAGATAGTCAAATCCTCCACTCAGGCACTCATATACACATGCGTGTGCGAGCACACTCACACATATGAAGAGACAAACACACGAGAAATGTTTTAAATCAAATGACGTTCCTGCTAAAAGGAGTCCTCCCTAAAACTGAAAATCCACCACGCTTTTTCTTAATTAATGTTTCCACTTTCCCCTGCAGGCATTTGACACAATCACTCCCCCCCCCCCCTGCTCTCTCCTCTGTACTCTCTCTTCTGCTATGTCTTTCTTCCTCTCCCACTGTATCTCTCAATCTCTCCCTCTCTGACTACCTGCTGTCTTGAATGCTGTGTGTCCCTCTTGCAGAAACATGCTTCCTATTTATCATAGTGTTGCACACAAGCATTAAACTGCTGCAGTTTGTTTGCGTTTGTGTGGGTGTGTGCACTTGCATATCTCTGAGCCTTTAATTAATCCATATCGTTCCTTACTAATTTTGATCATGCCTAATGAGCTTCCTATTTTAAAATGATCAACTTGTCAACTTCCTCCCCCGCCCCCCCCCCCCCCCCCCCCCCCCCCCCCCCCTCTCTCTCCCTCTCTCTCTCTCTCTCCCCCTCCCCCCCCCCCCCTCTCTCTCTCTCTCTCTGTTTGTCCAGCGAGATCAACCGCCTGGACCTGGGTCTGACGGTGGAGGTATGGAACAAAGGCTTGATCTGGGACACCATGGTGGGCACCGTGTGGGTGCCCCTCCACAACATCAGTCAGTCCAACGAGGTCAAGACCACACGCGACACACACGAGCACAAACACGCTTCACATGAGAGTTTGTAACCTCACCGTTACCCTCTGACTGAGATTGGTTTGTTGGGGGGCCTGTCCTATAGGAGGGCCCTGGGGAATGGCTGAGTCTGGACTCCCAGGTCATCATGGCTGATAACGAGATCTGCGGCACCAAGGACCCCACCCTCCACCTGGTTCTGCTGGACACGCGCTTCGAGATGCCTTTGGGTGAGAGGCCCGTGGATGTGGATGAGGAGTAGGAGCTGTCTCCACTCCGAGGGAGATAAGACTGGAGAAAGGCCAAACACATTAGATGTGTGCTTAACACACCTCAAGGAACCTCTGGGGGAAATCGATTGCTCTGACCTATATCCAAGTAATGAGCGTGTGTGTGTGTCTGTGTTTGTGTGTGTGTGTGTGTGTGTGTGTGTGTGTGAGGGTTTGTAACTGTATGATTGTGTTTTGCCTTCCGGTTTTATAGCTCAAAGAGTGCTCCTCTTAGTATTGATTAGGTGTAATTTTCCTCCCATAGTCAATACCGTACACCTACCTTCTAAATCACTTTGCCAAGCCTATTAATAGGGCTGCCGGCTCTGTGGCTCATAGAGCAAGGGCCCATTTCCAATGTCCCTCACTACGGAAGGCAGGTGAAAAAGGTGTGAGAAATGTTGGGTCCCTCCCCACAGCCTGTCTCCTAACCAACCCGCTCTGAGGCCAACATGGTCCTGTGAAATATTCCACGATGTGCAACCTAAATTGCGGGCGCAAAAACCACTGGGTTTGATCACAGCTTCAGAGAGATAAATCAATAAGGGACAAAGTAATTTGAAAGTCCCTGAAACCCGGGAGAGAAACTAGCGGAGCTGCAAAAGTGTTGAGCTAGCGGACTGAGGGTGTGGTGTGCTCTTCTCTCCAGACATCCCAGAGGACGAGGCGCGCTACTGGGCCAAGAAACTGGAACAAATAAACGCAATGAGGGACCAGGATGTAAGCTGTCCTTGCACGTTATTTAATGGCTTTGCTTTTTTTTCCCAGAGTCTTATTTTTAGAATAGAGGTAATGTAATTTATGCGAGAAGCGCTCATTAAAAAAATGCACTGTTCCATTGTGTGCTCCATTATCTGAGAGTTTAACACAACAGAGGCCGTAAAACTCTGCACATCCACAAAGTAAAAAAGTAAAAAAGTTACAGATCCAAAACGGTACAAACTACTCTCTCTCTATGAACCGCAGTGATTACTAAACACGCTGTTTCCTTCCTACAGCAAATCTCCTTCCAGGAAGATCAGGAGCGCCCACTTCCTGTCCCCGGGACGCAGTGCTGTGAGTACTGAAAACACTTACGGCCGTGCTAGCAAACCAAAACATCCTCTATTTGCCCTCAATCAGAGTACCACTGTACAGCTGCTGAGTGGGAACGGGATTGAATGTCCTTAACGTGTGCAAAATGGCATGTTGCCGCACATGGATGTAATGTGCCATGGGGTGTTGATAGGCGAGGTTGCTGTATAGTTGCCCTGGGAGGAATCAATAGCTGTATCCAATGTCAGGAAAAGGCTGCTGGAAGATATTAGAGGCGTGAGTCCAAGTAATGGTCCAGTCTGCTGGCTTTGCTGAACAAGCTCTTGTGGGCAGGGAGAGTGTGTGTGTGTGTGTGGGGGGGGGGGGGGGGGGTTGTTTAAATAGAACGCCGTCTGGGCTCTCTCTCTCTCTCTCTCGCCCTCCATTCACAATCTCCATCTCTCCATCTGAGATGCTGAAGTGTTGTCACATGGTGGTTTGTCTACACGGTTAACCGATCAAAACATCACTGCACAGCAATAACCCCGCATTCCTTGCTTCCACCGCAGGCAACTGGAGCTTATGGGGAGAGCAGCAACGTAAGTATGCTCAATGTTCATCTATACACACAGCCTGCTGTATATACATATGTAGATACACACAACCAAACATACTAACAGACATACATTCACACATACACGTTTGATATTTTCCTTAATTCTCTCATTATCGTCTCTGTATCTATCGTTCTCTCTCTCTCTATCTCTGATTCGCTCTCTTCTCACAATGCGCCTTACATAAGCGCGAATGAGACTCGCCCACATCACTGCAGTGTTTTTAATTCCGGGATCATAGCTTTAGATGATAGAAAGAAAGGTTTAAATTAAATCCTGCTTTTGGACCAGAACCGACAGATCACGATGAACACAGAGGAAGGCTGCGGTGGTTTTTGTCAAAGTCTCAGAAGAAACCCCCATGTGACTAAGGAATCAATGATTGATTAATACACAGTAAGAATAAGTGAGAAACACATTTTAAATATAGTGACTTAAACTTGATATGTTTAGTGATTGATCCTTTGTAAACATAGTGATTATTACATGGTTATTATAGTGATTAATATATAGTAAATATAGTGGTTATACATTATCAATTCAGAGATTTAAACATGGTAAATATAGTGGTTAATACATGGCAAATATAGAGATATAAAAATGATAGCGATTAATGCATGGAGAATCTAGTGATACCTGAAGAAGCGCCACATGGACGCCTCCAAAGACCCTGAGCTCTGATCCATCCCCACCATGGACATTAACGTGGCTCATGGGAGTGGGCATGGAGGGCATAGAGCAGACAGGACAAGGTATTCACAAAGGTGAAGACAATACGCCAGCGCTTCTGTGTCTCACATTTCTATAGTCAGTGCTCTGAGTGACCCCAGTATGCGGACAGGAGATTTGAACGTGGTCCAATTTACAGCTCATTAGTATGACCTGGGTGAGGTATAGGTGGCTCCACGCAAATTCATGTTTCTAATCACTTTGATCGCCTGTTGCAGTCTCCCGGGAAGGTTGTTTAATGAGTTCTTGGCCCCGCTGGAACATTTTCTTGTTGCTTTGCCGAGCTTCTGAAAATCTCACTTTCAATGAATGGATCCAGTTCATGGCCTCACACCAGAGTGCACTACACACTTTAAACGCAAAGTATTCTACGACCCGCTCCACGGTACAGTCCATGACCCAGCAGTGGCTAGGACAACAGACCCATTTAGAGCGGTGCAGAGATACCTTCAACATGTTCAAGCAGAAGATAGATGTCACCGAGTGCTGCAGGCTGGTTTTGTTACGTTTTAGAAGAGATGCTCTATTTATCTTACTGAGGCCTCGATAAATCAGACACCGGGAAACCATAATCAGCTTTCAGCTGGAGTTTTCTTACTGAACTTAGCACTTGCACTATAGCACTCACTTTGGTATATTTATGTGTCTTTGTGTGTTACGTGTGTGTATTTGTGTGTGGCTGTTTGATCATTTATTCGTGTGTGTGTATGTTTGTGTGTGTGTAAATGTGTTTGTGTGTGTCTATGCAGCGGAGGACGCAGACAGTGCGGTGGATGACAGGGACAGCGATTACCGTAGTGAGACCAGCAACAGCATCCCTCCTCCTTACTACACCACGTCCCAGCCCAACGCCTCGGTCCACCAGTACCCCATCAGCCAGCAGCACCGCAGCTCCAGGACAGCCTCCCAGCCTCGCACAGCCACCGGCCCCGACGCAGAGTACAACCACCAGAGGACTGTCAGGTGTGTGTGCCTGTGTGTGTGTCTGTGTGCGTGCGTGTGTGTGTGTGTGTGTGTGTGTGTGTGTGTGTGCGTGCGTGTGTGTGTGTTTCTATGTGTGTGTTTGTTTGTGTGTGTGTGTCTCTGTGTCTTTGTGTGTCTGTGTGTGTGTGTGTCTCTGTGTGTATGTGAGTGTGTGTGTGTGTGTGTGTGTGTGTGTGTGTGTGTGTGTGTGTGTGTGTGTGTGTGTGTGTGTGTGTGTGTGTGTGAGGAGTGGTGAGGACATTAGCATGTTACTGATATGAAACGTGAGAGCTACTACTAATATCAGCTAAACTATGTAAATTTGGCAAATCAAATGATGGTTATGATTTGTTTTGTTCAAGTTTGGTTCAAATTTGATACAAAACTTAACAATGTGTAAGTCAGTTATAAGTTACAAACATATCAAAGGAAAGATAATGATTCCACCAACCCTCTGGGTCTATAAATATAACTTATACTATTTTAGATTTTAGAAACCAAAAGAAACCTGGACTAGCAGGTGCAAGCTGGCAGAATGGAAACATCATCCTTCACACTCATTTTTTTGCAACAACAAGCCTCTCTGCCTGCTCTCTTTAAACCTCCGTTCCCAATCCCAATATTAGCCTCATTCATCAAGCAGTGTAATCTCCCAACTCCTGTTTGCTGCTGTTGTGTCTGTCTGTCGCTTTTCCATTTGTCTGCATTCTGGACACCCCTCCCCATTTTGTACTGCTCTGTTTCTACTGTCTTTCTGCTACTTTTGCATTACCTTGTATTGATTAACTATCCGCGTAAGGTGGAAATATAAAACGAGAGATGAAAGTGGTTTTGGTGTGACGAGGACAGAGTGTGGCAAACAATACAATTGGTATGCAATTGGTAATTAAGTGGTTGATTCTGTGGTTTGGGCATACAAATGTGCCCTTTGGTTTAATTAAACTGATAAATGTTAATTCAATAATGACACCCCAAACGGTTTCAAACTCCATTAACCCTTCGGTCAGACAATCGACTGAGTGTTACTCTGTCGTCTCAGGTCTCTTTTTCCCATTATGTTCTTCTCAGATTTCCACTCCTTCTGTAATGTTCCCTTTGTATCCTCAATCCTCTCTTCTTTTCTGTTCTCTTCCCTCCCTCCTGCCCTCTCCTCCTTTCTACTCTCCTCTACTCTCCTTTTCTATCCTTTCTTCCTGCTCCTCCTGCTCCTCTCCTCCTCATCTCCGCTACCTTTCCTCTCCTCCATTACCCTCATCCTCCTCCTCTTCTCTCTTCCTTATCTTTCTCCCCTCTCCTCCTCCTCTCCTCCTTCTCACCTCCCTTCTCTCCTCTCCTCTCCTCTCCTCTCCTCTCCTCTCCTCTCCTCCTCTCCTCTCCTCTCCTCTCCTCTCCTCTCCTCCTCTCCTCTCCTCTCCTCTCCTCCTTCTCACCTCTCTTCTCTCCTCTCCTCTCCTCTCCTCCTCCCCTCTCCCCTCTCCTCTCCTCTCCTCCCTTCTCCTCTCCTCCCCTCTCCTCTCCTCTCTTCCTCTACTCCTCCCTCCAGCCCCGCTGGCAGCTATGCATCGTCTGCAGAGCTGAGCCACTGCAGCAGCCAGTTGAGCGAGGAGGACTACGGGGGGGAGTACGGCGAGAGGGACCCCTACGACGAGAACGACTCCTACCACTCCTGCCACTCCTCCGTCAGCTACAGCAAGGGCTCTCCGGACTGGGACCCCGACGAGACCCAGGGCGTGTACAGCGACGAGGGGGGCTACAGCAAGGACGGGGGGGAGGAGGGGGCACTGTACGAGGAGGATGACGGGGGTCTGTACGAGGGCGAGGAGGAGGGCCTCTACGAGGACGAGGAGGTGCTGTACGACGACGAGGACCTCTACAACCTGGACGGCACGCTCAGCGAGGACATGGAGCCGCCCTTCACGCCCACCCCCACGTCCACCGCTCCCCAGACACTGGACGCATCGAGCTCCAGGCCCCCCCTGGAGAAGCAGCCCACCCTCCACCAACAGCAGCCCGCCGCCCTGCCGCCCAACCAGGCCCCCAGCCAGGCCCACCCTCAGGGCCCGGCGGCGGGGCAGCCCCACGCGCCCGGGCAGGCCGGCCCCGCCCAGCTCCCTAAACCCGCCCAGCCCCAGCCGCAGCCACAGGCGGCTCCGTCCGCCACGTCCTTCTTCTCCATGGCCAATCCCCTGACGGCCGCGGTCAGCGGCCTCGCCTCCACCTTCCTGTCCTCCGTCCCCAGCACCCACCCTGCCCAGGCTCACCCCCCTGCGGCGGGTCCACCCCCGCAGCCTGCCGCCGCCACCGTCGTGCCTCCCTCACACCCGGCCGCCAAGGGTCCCCCGGGCTCCCAGCCCCACCCCACCTCCAACACCACCACCACCCCCAACGCCATGGGCCCTACTGCCACCATGCCCCCTCAGGCCCAGCCGGGTGGAGCCACCCCCAACAGGCAGTCGGCCGCCTACGAAGACCTGGCCCCCCTCCCGGAAGAAGAGTTCAGGCTAGATGAGGAGGAGCTGGCGGAGCTGGAGGCCAGGACCCCCCCCACCCAGCTGGAGGTGGAACTGGAGGAGATGGAGCAGCGTCTGGAGGACAGCCCACCCCCCTCGCCGCTAGAGGAGGACGAGATGATCCTAGAAAGGTAGGAGGAGAAGGCCGCTGGGGACGTCCAGCTCTGCTAGCATGGACGGCCATCCAGAGCCGTGGCAGTGTGTGACGATGAACCCCCTGTGTGTTTCCCCTTGTAGCCCCATACTGCCAGAGGAGCCCAAAGAGCCAGTAGACCCAGCTGTCAGAGCCAAGGAGAACTGGCTAAGGATCTATAACAAGGTTCTGGCCCAGATTCGGGAGGTAAGAATCCACTAAGTTCTGCAGAACCAGAACCTTGAGTCTATCAGCAGCAGGCCTCCTCCACCATGAATAACTATTCATCCAAAGCAGAGCCTGGGCCCAGGACAAGCCCGCAGCAGCACCAGAAACACAGGGGGCTCTTGTAAGACGCTCAAAGTGTTTCAGAAAGCCATTGAAATATGTATGCGTGGTGCATTATTTACTGGGTTGGTAGAGTTCATAGTCCTACTTTGATAGTCCATTTCGCCAGACGCCGCAGAGTTAATGTGTTTCATATTTCATAATTGATGTTTCAAAAGACAAAAAAAAACATTGGCGGCTGGAAACTATTTGGAAGTAGTTTAGTTTGTACTCCATGACATGACTGTTTTTCCCAATGGACTGGATGTTTCATGCACTATTTTTTGATTTGCTTGGTAATTTTCCTTTGCATATTTTTTCAAACATTATTCTGTTAGTCCTGGTGAAAACGATTATAGACCTGCGTCACTATTTACGTTGGTATTTGTTGCATTTTCTGCATTTTGCTTTCCTTTGTTCGTCTCCTTTTGTTTATTTGTTTGTTTATTTGTTCCCAACCATTTTTTACTTTCCAGTTTTATGTCGTTGCCATAGCGGCACTCGCATGCACATTGGTCGACCACAGGTGGAGGGTGTGTACAGGTAGGAATGATTCAAAGTGACCGCTCAGGTCGTGACACACAAACCCCCGCTGCCCTGCTAGGAATGACTTCAATGAAAGGCACACAATGAAAACATTCATGAAAGCATTTGATGTTTTTTCCTTATATTTGGAAAACATATGGATCCAAACCCAACCATTCACTTCACATATATTCTACTTATTTGCAAACAGGTAGGCAAAGGCCAAGAGAGTGGCAGTGAACGGAGAGATTTTGTTAAACGCTGTTGATCCTGTGTCTCACTGTGTTGTTCTCCTCCCTCAGGCTCGAGGCGAGCCGACCGCCTCCCTGTGGTTTGGTAAAGGAGGGTGAGTCTGAAGTAGTGATCCAACGATATATTGGCCGGCCGATATAATCGGCCGATATTTGCGTTTTTTACGCGTATCGGCGTCGGACGATTTTTTTCAACATTTTTCCTGCATGATTTACAGGCATAAACAAAAAAATATTTTTTAAATTCTGTCAAATTCAATCATTCAGTCGTTTTTCTGATGTAAATTGATGGAGCAAAAGCAGCATGGGCTCCAAATATTGGCTGAAGAAAATTGGTATTGCCGTATCAGTCATAGGCTAAGGCTGATGAAAAGAAATTGTAAATATAGATATAGAGAGAGACAGACAGAGAGACAGACAGACAGACAGACAGACAGACAGACAGACAGACAGGCAGGCAGGCAGGCAGGCAGGCAGGCAGGCAGGCAGGCAGGCAGGCAGGCAGACAGACAGAGAGACAGACAGACAGACAGACAGACAGAGGTTAATGCCTGTGTTTATTGATCTGAACCTTTCCGGGGTATTTAGTGAGCCTCTTTGTATGGCTGGGTCAACGCGTATTGAATGAATATTGAGAAACCCTAACCTCAATCAATCAATTAAAAATGAACCTGGCCCTTGGTCAGGTGTGGGAAGTAACAGCAAATAATATGGATAGATATTTATGACATATGGATATATTATTTATTACCAATAGTTATTGGTAATATGAAGAAACTATTTTAGCTTTTTTCTGCTATTGTTGTTTTATTAAATAATTACTTGCAAACTTATAAAGAGCAGTGAAAGGCAGCTGTCAGTGATTGCTAAAATTTGAAGACTGTATATATACTGTGTTAAGATATAGGTCAAACAAATGGTGGCTCCTTCTCTTCTCAGAGTGGGAGGAGCTCTCTACAGCATTGACAGCATGCCTGACCTCCGCAAGAGGAAAGCCATCCCTCTGGTCAGAGATCTGGTGAGACACACACACACACACACACACACACACACACACACACACACACACACACACACACACACACACACACACACACACACACACACAAACATATACACTGAAACATCCCTCAGGTAAACACACACACACACACACACACAGTACACACACACACACACACACACACACAATCACACACACACACACACACACACACACACACACACACACACACACACACACACACACACACACACACACACACACACACACACACACACACACGCACACACACACACACACACAAACATATACACTGAAACATCCCTCAGGTAAACCCACACACAAACACACACACACACACACACAAACACACAAACATAATCTTAGTTAAACACACACACACACACACACACACACACACACACACACACACACACACACACACACACACACACACACACACACACACACATCCATGCAGGTTCGCTCAAATACACACAGACACACACACATACACACACACACATACACACAGAAACACTCACCTGTGCCGATGCCGAAACGTGCAGACACCCATGCACATCCCCGCAGCTGTGTGTGACAGTGTGTCTCCCTGTACCGTGGTAATAGTGCTGACGCTGGAGTCCTACCCATGCAGTTTAATTCCCCTCACATAGAGGGGTGCGGTGCTCACACCTTGAGCTGATCACTACAAATGGAAGTTGCTCTGACAGGAATTCTTTATCCATGTCTCTGGCTGCCACTTTCTTTCTGGGTAGTTTCAAACCGTGCGGCCGGGTTTGCTGACGGCCTATAAATTAGACATTTCAGATGCTGACCGAGTGAGCTCAGGTGTAATAGATTAAGCGGCTCTCTTCCAGAGGTCACTACCGCACCATGTCTGCTCCACCGGAGATACATGCAGACACACACACACACACACACGCACGCACACATACACATAAACACACAAACATACACATACACACACACACACACACACACACACACACACACACACACACACACACACACACACACACACACACACACACACACACACACACACACACACGTACACACACACAGAGACACACAAACACACATACACACAGAAACACACACACCAATATACACAAACACACACGCGTACACACACACAAACACACACACACAGATACACACACTATTCAATCTCCCATTTCTTATTTTGCCTTTTTAATTCAGCTTGTGAAACGTATTTTAATTTTGATAATGCATTGAGCGCATTATCGCATTAACGCATGCTTTTGCCTTTTCTTCCTTTTTATTTTTTAGGTGATTGTAAGTATCTTACACACTCACCCACACACACACGCACACACCCACACACACACACACACACACACACACACACACACACACACACACACACACACACACACACACACACACACACACACACACACACACACACACACACACACACACACACACAAACACACCCACACCCATGCCTACAGCCTGCTCACATGCTCACACATGGTCTTTATTATAATCCTAATATCTATCTTCTTCCCTCGTATTTTCCACCGAATCCTGTTCATTGTCCCTGTCTGTGAACACAAGGCCATGGTAAGTAATTCTTTGTCTCATTTCAAGCAAACATGCACCACTCAATAATAGTCAAGTGTTTAATGTAATCAGATGAACTAATCACATTACCAACATCTCGTTCAGCCATCTCTAAATCCCTGGGTTCCTTTTGCAGTCTTTGGCCCAGAACAACCGCAAGGCTGGCATCACCTCCGCCATGGCCTCCACCACGCTGGGCAACGAGGAGCTGGTGGGTTGGACCTCCACCGTGACCTCTCTTGCCACTAGATTCTCCTTGTCCGCCTACACAACATTGTACACTGCTGCTATACTGACCCTTTCTTCCCATTGTGCTACTTTTATAAAAAAACATTATTTTACCTTTATTCTACCAGGTTAGTCCCTTGAGATTTAACACACAGACCTAGCCAAGAAGGCTTGCACTACACAAAGTTACCACGTACACGTACACAAAACACAACACCATACAAATAATAATGCAGATATTAGTTCATACACCTACAAGTTCCCATAGATTGCGTTCCCCTCGGTGCTACGATGGATCCACTCCCCCAGACTGAGCCTGCAGCCGAGGCTCCGTCCGCAGGCTATTCCAGGCAGCGTGGGCCGCCCGCACACAGGCCCGTCTCCCCCCACTCAGTGCGACCCCTCTGTCTGCTCTGCAGAAAAGCCACGTGTACAAGAAGACCCTGCAGGCCCTCATCTACCCCATCTCCTCCACCACGCCGCACAACTTCGAGGTGTGGACGGCCACCACGCCCACCTACTGCTACGAGTGCGAGGGGCTGCTGTGGGGCATCGCGCGCCAGGGCATGCGCTGCTCCGAGTGCGGGGTCAAATGCCACGACAAGTGCCAGGACCTGCTCAACGCCGACTGCCTGCAGAGTGAGTGTGATGATCGGTGCTCTGGGGGAGGTGGAGGAGAGGAGGTGTTCAGGGGGTCCAGTACTAGTCTGGGTTACAACGGGAGGATCGGGCACAGGGGTTGGGGGGGGGGGCAGTTACATACAGCGTCGCACCAAGCAGTTGATAAGATATTCTTCAAATACTTTATCGGTAGAAGGAAGAGGAAAATGTACTACAACTAAAAGTGAGATGAAATAATGAATCCAGATCCAGGCACTCAAGTAGGTTTGCAATTAAAAAGTCTTTTCATAACTGTGATGTTACATTCATATTTAGCCCCTAACCCCCCGAGGTTTAGGGAAACACTGGTTTTCCTGCTACCTTTTTCCCCTCTTCACATACTTTAGAAATAATAAAGTTGTCATCATTAACGTCCCTGCCTCGTCTTCTGCCTCCCCCCCCCCCCCCCCCCCCCCCCTCCTGTCCAATCAGGGGCTGCGGAGAAGAGCTCCAAGCACGGGGCGGAGGACCGGACCCAGAACATCATCATGGTCCTGAAGGACCGCATGAAGATCCGCGAGAGGAACAAGCCCGAGATCTTCGAGCAGATCCAGGAGGTTTTCGCTCTGGACAAGTCCACCCACGGCACCCAGATGAAGCAGATCAAGCAGAGCGTGCTGGACGGCACCTCCAAGTGGTCGGCCAAGATCAGCATCACCGGTGAGACCCCGGGGGGTCCAGTGGTCAGGCTGAGGTTTTGGTTTATAACTTGTTCTCCAATATATTTGTGGAAACCCTTGAGCAAGATGCCTCACCAACTGCCTCCTCGTGATAATACAGAAAAAAATATCCAAACCTTCTGTGATCTACATAAAACTCAATTTTATAAAGTAACAGTAGTACAGACATCGTCAGACTTTTGATATTGACATTTATGTTTTTCTTCCTCCTTCTCGTCCCTTAGTGGTGTGTGCGCAGGGCCTGCAGGCTAAGGACAAAACAGGCTCCAGTGACCCATATGTGACGGTCCAAGTGGGGAAAACCAAGAAGAGGACCAAGACCATCTATGGGAACCTCAACCCTGTCTGGGAGGAGAACTTCCACTTGTGAGTTCTGTAGAGAAACCAGTGCACAACTTCAAGCCAATGTTATATAACATGTAACTGAGCACTAACTTCTGCTATAGCAGACTACTCCAATCCAATTAGACATTACCCCGCCGATGGTTTTCTTTCTAAAAGGCTACACTTGACTGCATTGTGGTCAATAAGAAGCATGTCATTTTGTATCTTTTAAGCTACAGTCAACGCCACTTAACCGTGCCCAGGATAACCAAATTGTCTGTCCGTCTCCTCCAGTGAGTGCCACAACTCCTCCGACCGGATCAAGGTGCGTGTCTGGGACGAGGACGACGACATCAAGTCCCGCGTGAAGCAGAGGTTCAAGAGAGAGAGCGATGACTTCCTGGGCCAAACCATCATTGAGGTCCGGACGCTCAGTGGGGAGATGGACGTTTGGTACAACCTGGGTGAGTTCGGAACGGGAACGGTTTGCTTCCAGAGAACTCATCCCCTAGAACGTTAAGCCTCGTGGCGGGTGAGTGGATTCAAGTCAACACTGTGTCTCTCTCTGTTCCAGACAAGCGGACGGATAAGTCTGCTGTGTCGGGGGCCATTCGGATGCACATCAGCGTGGAGATCAAGGGCGAGGAGACGGTGGCTCCCTACCACGTTCAGTACACCTGTCTACATGAGGTCAGTCTGATTGGGTTACTCCAGTGGGGGCACAATCTGATTGGTTATCTCCAATCGGTGAATCATCCTATTGGCTTTCATTATGCAGTGGACAATCTCCTTGTTTTAGTGAATAATTGGTGAATACTGACATCGCCAGAGCAATTAGCAAATGCCTTTAGTCTGGAACTAGATTTCCGAGGGCCGTTGTTAGCAGGCGCCGGACAAATGGCCTCCGGATGCCATTGGATAGAGCTCCAACCAATCAGATCAATGGAATGCATCCTAGTGCGGAGCGGAAATGGCAAACACATCATCCTTATCAACAAGTGCTTCAGTGTGTTTTTGTGCCTTAAGTGCACTTCTTTGTTCTTCTTTATATAAAAATTCACTATCCTGTTTGTTTAATGCTGTTACATTGGCTGATTCCACAGACCACTTCACATCAGCTGTAGCCATCTTGGTCGTTCACGGAAATGCCCCAGCGGCTTCCCCCTAGGGCCCCCCCCTCTCATCGGATCAACCCTTATTAGATTAACGGGGGTTAATGGCCGACCCGGTCCAGGTGGGCTGGAAATAGTTAGAAGGGAGTTTCTCTCTGACAGAGCAAATAAAACATGAGATTGCAGAGTTGTCTGGTTCCAAGGCTAGCATAGTCTTATTGGTTTTACCATTTAGTGGACGATCTGAATGACTACCGCTATTTAGTGGACAATCTGATTGACTACTGCTAATTAGTGGATGATCAGATAGACTACTGGTGGACAACCGGATTATCCCCAGTTGGTAAAAAATGGATGAGGTATCACTGCTGAGTGGACAAGGGGATTATCTATGTCCAACTGGTGAATAATCTCTTTGGCTACCACTATTTAATGCACCATCTGATTGGCTACCTCGCGGACAATCAAATCTTTTTTTAGTTTTTAGCAGATGGGGGGGCTTACATCAGTTAGAAGCCCACGTCCGTCGCTAACCCCCGTTGGTCCTTCCCCTGGTGTTCAGCACTTGTTCCAGTACACCACCGAGGAGCAGAACGGGGGCGTGGTGAAGATCCCCGACGCCAAGGGCGACGACGCCTGGAAGGTCTACTTTGAGGAGACGGCCCAGGAGATCGTGGACGAGTTCGCCATGCGCTACGGCGTGGAGTCCATCTACCAGGCCATGACGTCAGTACCCTCAGCCTCCACCCCTTTTACACCACAGGCCATGATGCGTTTCCCATGAAATGTATTCAATTAGAAACAGTCACTATGATAATAGTGCTTCTGCTTTGTGTGCACCAGCAATGCATCATCAAGATATTACATCATTATTTGATATCGCCTATTACTGAAACACAAGTACTGTTTTAGTCTGATCTAACGAGTCTTTCTTGTCTCTCTGTGCTCCTTCCTCCTCCAACCCCCTGGCAAAAACAGTCACTTTGCCTGCCTGTCATCTAAGTACATGTGCCCCGGGGTGCCGGCTGTGATGAGCACCCTGCTGGCCAACATCAACGCCTACTACGCCCACACCACCCAGTCCTCCAACAACGTCTCCGCCTCGGACAGATTCGCCGCCTCCAACTTTGGTGTAGGTGACCCCGTCCTTGTGTCTCCCTGACAGTTATGATCAGAAACACTTGTTGGCTCCAGGGCTTGTGGGCCACCCCGAGGGGTCAACTCTGGTTAGGCTAATGCAGGCCCAACCCACGTCTCAAAGGCACCAACCAGAGGAACAGAGTCAGAGGTTTACACAGTTAAATGTGTTTCTAACCAGACTTGTTCTCCTCATTTCCCCCCTTGGATGTAGAAGGAGAGGTTTGTGAAACTACTGGACCAGCTGCACAACTCCCTGAGGATCGATCTGTCCATGTACCGGGTATGGAGCACTCTCTTTACTTTCTCTCATTGCTTCGATCTTCGTCCTCATTATAACATGACTCATTTGTTAGCAATTATTGGTGCTTGGCACTTGGTTCTATGATCATCCTTATTGTACCAACAGCTATAAGTTGTTTCTCCTTCTGACAAACAGTTTGTTTTGAGGTAATTGGTTATCGTCGTGTTTTCCATGACTTTGTTTATGGTTCAGAAAATTACAAAAGTACAGTCAAGAGATTGAGATAAAAACAACTGTCAAGCTGTTGCTGTTCTCCTGATCTTTATAATCTAAATATATGATCTACGATCTGTAGCTTTTCAATAGCCGCCCATACTATGGTAAAATGCTACATTCAGTGATTCAATGGTGTTTTCTGACGCGTGTTTTCAGAACAACTTCCCAGCCAGTAGTCCTGAGCGGCTACAGGACCTCAAGTCCACCGTGGACCTGCTGACCAGCATCACCTTCTTCAGGATGAAAGTGAGAGCTCCTTTCTGTCTCTCAACAATATGTCTGCTTTGACGCCAAAAGAAAAGCGCAGTGTTTTCAAGCACAGAATTTCCCATGTTGCCCTCGGGCCTGTTGGTGGAGAATCGTCTTCTCGTTGTGTTATACACGCATAGCCTATTTCCCCATGCAGGTGTGTTTCCCTGTGTGAATATGGCATATAACTACATTATAGTTGTCCAGTTTGCTCTTTTGTATAAGTCTGCGTGCGCACATGCATATTTGTTGAATTTGCCAGAGAAGGGGGCCGGCTTCCTGGAGGAACGCAGTAGGACCGGGTGCAGGAGTCGGCGTTGACGTTGTCTTTGGTTGGTGTTCGTTAGGTCCAAGAGCTGCAGAGCCCTCCCCGGGCCAGCCAGGTGGTTAAAGACTGTGTGAAGGCCTGCCTCAACTCCACCTACGAGTACATCTTCAACAACTGCCACGATCTGTACAACCGAGAGTACCAGTCCGACCCGGTGAGTCAGAAGAGAGAGGCCGCTGCAGCTCCAGCTGTAACAGGCCTGGCTTACTGTTTACGATGCTTAAATCAGCAGTTAAAAAAGGATGAGTGTGCTGGGTTGGTTGTCAATCCCTGCAAGGGAAGAAATAAAACTGCTGCAGCTCAGCACTTGGATCATATTTATATATCTCTGATGTATCTAATCTGTGGTGCAGGCAAAACCTGTGCCCCCAGATGAGCAGGGTCCAAACATCAAGAACCTGGACTTCTGGTCCAAACTCATCACCCTCATCGTCTCCATCATCGAAGAGGACAAGAACTCCTACACGCACTGCCTCAACCAGTAGGTTTCTTCCCTGTTCAGACCAGTTAAACCAGTCCAATAGCATGTTCCTATTCATCATGTGAAGCCACCTGTTATTATATAATGATTATATTATATTACATATTATTGCAGGGAAATGTCCCTGGAGGCCAAGTTTTTTGTGCAAATTTCCGCTTGGGAAAAATAATTGGAGAAAAACACACATAGTATCAGAGCATCCCGAAGTACATTTTATCTGTTGGCACTTTGCTGTTTTCTATCACAGAGGGCCTTTAGAGCTCCATCTGAGCAGAACGACCCATGAGCCGCTGCACAAACCGTCCAATCAGTACACACCTGAGAAAAACAATATTCAGAAGGGCTGGAATACACACAGCGTGCTATCATTCATTACTGCGGTATTTGATGATAACACTGCCCTAAGTGGCAGTAAAATACTAATGAGTGCTGTGAAGCACCCAATCAGCTAATAGCCGACCAGCAGATTAGCTGATTAATAAACTGCTGGTGCCAAGAGGCCGGAGTGGGGTGATGTGAGCCTACAGGCGGTGATAAGGTTAGACGCACTTGGGTTCTGTCTCAGTTAATGCAATACTCTGTTTAGGCTGCAGCTGCTACTTCTCTCCATCCATATCACATTCAATAATCCTCACAGACAGCCTTAGGATTGTGACCTTTCGTGGCAAACAGAACGGTAAATGGTAGCTTGCTTCAATGTTCCAACCAACCACAGTCTAATTACTTGAGTGCAGTCACAATAATCAAATTCTTCTACTTGATATAAACCGCATGACATGTGTCAGTGAAATCAAGTTCCCCGATTCCAAACATGTTGAGGCTTCAGTACAGATATGTTAGAGATGTACACAGCACACAGTGGCTGCCTGGTTGGTTATGAGTTGTTATCTTCGTCCTATTGGCTGCGATGGCCTGATGCGTTCGGTCCTACCCTGTCGCTCCGCAGGTTTCCACAGGAACTGAATGTCGGCAAGATCAGCGCCGAGGTCATGTGGAATATGTTCGCACAAGACATGAGATACGCCATGGAGGGTGAGTTCCTGTTATACACATGTGGTGTGTGCTCATGTAAGGCTGATGTGTTTTTTACATTATAATTTACATTATATCAAATTTTGTTACACATACATAATGTGTGTGTGTCTGTGTGTGTGTGTGTGAGCACTGTGACAATGTGAATGACAACAAATAAACAGAGAGGGAGACGAGTGGCCCCATCTGAGTTGAGGAAGGACATTAGTGGTGACATTTCCTCTGCCTTTTGTTATTCAGAGCATGAGAAGCACCGGCTGTGCAAGAGTGCAGATTATATGAACCTGCACTTCAAAGTGAAGTGGCTGTACAACGAGTACTGCAAGGAGCTGGTCACCTTCCAGAAGCACGTGCCCGAGTACCCCGCGTGAGTCTGACCTTTGGCCTCGCAGCTGTGCACGGTCCCCGACGTTTAGCACGTCGACGCCGAAAACTGTTCCTTGTATACGTTTGCAAAAATTGTATTGCATGTGAAGATGACTTTGGAACGATGGTGTTTTATTTTTGGTGGTTTCTTAGCTGGTTCGAGCCGTTCGTGGTCATGTGGTTGGAAGAAAACGAGGAGGTGTCCCGAGATTTCCTCCACGGTGCCCTGGAGAGAGACAAGAAAGACGGGGTAACTGCTTTGGTTGGGTTTAGTACGAAAGTTAACTTATTTTTATTTGTCTTCATCTGCCATTTTATGAGAAGCCTTTTTTAATCTTTATTAAGAGGAACCGTCCACAAATAACTTTTTCTTGGCTGTAATTGGCGCGGTCGATGTCCTTTCTTCAGCTGTAAACAATAATCCAACAAAACCCAACAAAACTATTCATAACTACTTCGAGGTGCCAGAAATTGACTTTTAATGGGCTGATGAACACGATGGTAATCAACGATAATTTCCTGCGAATTTGCTTCGACAACTCCAGGCAAAGAAATCGATCCAAGGTACACTCGGTTTAACACAGTCCTGGAGCAGACTGCGGTGGCAGGACGCTGAGCGCGTTCAACCTAAATCTCCCCCACTAACTGTTCTGTCGAGGCAGCTCTAAAGTTAAAGTATGCAAAGAATACATTTTTAGCTCCTCGACCGCAACCATTGACTCCGTAAATAGATCCCTGGTTTGCTCAGGCAAACAGCCCTGTGTGTCTCCCCAGGCGCCCCCCCCTGACTCAGCACGGCCTCGCAGCGCCGCGGGCAGGTGGGAGGCTGTAAGACGATCAATAACAACTCCATACAAAATGCAAATAACGATAAAAACGAATGAAACACATCCCCGGCAGAGAGCCGCGGCAGATGCTGCGGGCGGTGAAAGCGGATGCTTAAACACATCAACGGCCTCGCACACACGTTCACACACACACACACACACACACACACACACACACACACACACACACACACACACACACACACACACACACACACACACACACACACACACACACACACACACACACACACTCTCAGACTCACACTGTCTCTGGGATGCCTATAGATCTAATCAATGGGAGGCTAGGGGGAGTGGAGCGAGGAGGGGCAGGGGGGGTCAATAGACAGCAGAGCGAGCCCTTATACAAACAGGGTTTTCTCAGCTCCTATATCACTGGTCCTCTGGGTCCAATTACTGACACCTGGAGCATATGTTCCCCCTCCCCCCCCTCTCCCCCCCCCCCATCTCTCCCCCTCCCTTTGCTCCACATAAAGAGCATCCCTTCCCTGGACTTACGGAGCATAGGCTTAGCAAGAGGGTCCGTACACCTCTCCTCTTCGCACGTGCTCAGTGTGTGTGCGTTGGGACAGGGGGGAGGGGGGTTGCTCTCTGACGTCGCTACATTGTCAGGCTTAGAGATTTGATGGATCTATTGATTGATGTATATTGATGCAGGGTGAGCTGGTTCTGCTCTTGTGTACATTGTGTTTTGGGGGGGCTACCACTCGAGTTGGTGAACTGAACCGTTGTGTCGTGTCCTCTAAACCCTCTCTGTCCGTCTGCACCTGCAGTTCCAGGTGACTTCGGAGCACGCCCTGTTCTCCTGCTCCGTGGTGGACGTGTTCTCCCAGCTCAACCAGAGCTTCGAGATCATCCGCAAGCTCGAGTGTCCAGACCCTCAGATCGTTGGTAACTACATGAGGCGGTTTGCCAAGGTGAGTTTTCCCACCAAAGCACTCAACCATGTTGGAATTGTTCTCGAAGCCGCCTCAAGTTTGATACTTTTTGTCACCATGTTGCGATCAATCACCTAGTCACCCGTACTCTCTTCCTCCTCCTTTTCTTCCCTTCCTTTCTTCCTTCTTTCTTTACCTTCTGTCTGTCTGTCTGTCTGTCTCTCTCTCTCACTCTCTCTCTCTCACTCTCTCTCTCTCTCTCTCTCTCTCTCTCTCTCTCTCTCTCTCTCTCTCTCTCTCTCTCTCTGTCTCTCTCTCTCTCTCTCTCTCTCTCTCTCTCTCTCTCTCTCTCTCTCTCTGTCTCTCTCTCTCTCTCTCTCTCTCTCTCTCTCTCTCACTCTCTCTCTCTCTCTCTCTCTCTCTCTCTCTCTCTCTCTCTCTCTCTCTCTCTCTCTCTCTCTCTCTCTCTCTCTCTCTCTCTCTCTCACTCTCTCTCTGTCTCTCTCTCTCTCTCTCCCTCTCTCTCTCTCTCTCCCTCAGACCATTGGGAACGTGCTGCTGTCCTATGCTGACATCATCTCGAAAGACTTCCACAATCACGTCAACAAGGAGAAAGTGGTAGGTGTTTGAGATGGAGTCAATCCTGACCGCCACAGCCTTGTTTCAGCCTCTGTACTTGTGATTGTGGATTGTCTTTTTAACAGCAGTTCCCCAGGTCAGCAATCAGGGAAAGATATCAAAGACGGTCATTATTACGTTTTGTATTTAAAATACGCAGGGCTAAAAAGCAATTGAGTGATGTTGATATGTTTTATATTTTTCCTGGGCTCACCTCGTGTTCCCCGGGTGTCTAAGTGGTACACAGTGTTATGATTAGCAGAATTTGCAGCTGCAGAGGGCGGCAGGTGAGGGCCAGACATCCAGGAGACCGGAGCGATTAGCATTAGCATTAATCCATTATCTCCCCGCCTCCAGAGCAGTACAACAACTGTAGCCAATGCCCTTTTCTCTGCCCTTCCCTCAGCCCTGCATCATCATCAACAACATCCAGCAGCTCAGAGTTCAACTTGAGAAGATGTTCGAGGCCATGGGAGGCAAAGATGTAAGCTTTCTAAACCATTATACATGTAGGGCTTAAGGACTTCGGGACTTCACATCGCAATGATGCATTTTGATGAACAAGCCCCATGATGTATATATATATATACATATATACAGTATATATATATATATATATGTGTTTTGATGACCTGATGCAGCTACCTTTCCTCACTCACTTTCAGCTGAATCTGGAGGCCAGTGACTTCCTGAAGGAGCTGCAGAACAAGCTGAACGTCGTCATGGACGACCTCAGCCACATCTTCGCCATCAGGTGAGCATGTTAGCGTGTAGCATGGCGACACGTTGTCTTCGTCATGTGCTCATGAGTCCGTTTTCTGATAGCGAAGAGGGTAACAACAGGACCTTTATCATTGTGTGTGTGTGTCTCCATGCAGCTTCCAGCCCCAGATTGAGGACAACGTGCGGCAGATGGGGGACATCCTGGCCCAGGTCAAAGGTCAGACAGTGCCAGCCAACGGCAACGTTATCCAGGAGGCTGACAATGTCCTCCAACCCATCATGGATTTCCTGGACACCAAGTGAGACACACACTCCCGCACGCACACACACACACACACACACACACACACACACACACACACACACACACACACACACACACACACACACACACACAAACACAGACACACACACACACACACACACACACACACACACACACACACACACATACACACACACACACACACACACACACACACACAAACACACACTGTGTGACATTTGCATGAGTCTGATTCTATTGATAGTACGTTCTTTGAAATGATCAATCATGTGTTAAGATGTTGTGTGTGCGTGTGTGTGTGTCTGTGTGTGTGTGTGTGTGTGTGTGTGTGTGTGTGTGTGTGTGTGTGTGCGTGTGTCCCAGCCTCTCACTGTTCGCTAAGATCTGTGAGAAGACGGTGTTGAAGCGCGTGCTGAAGGAGCTGTGGAAGCTGGTGATGAACACCATGGAGAAGACCGTTGTGCTTCCCACACTCACCGACCAGACGGTAAACACCACACACCCAGACACACACAGACAAACACACACACCACACACACACACACACACACACACACACACACACACACACACACACACACACACACACACACACACACACACACACACACACACACACACACACACACACACACACACAGATGCACACACATTATCCAATCTCCCACATCTTATTTTGTCTTGTTCAAGGTTGGTCTCCCTAAGCCTTTCTTGCAGGAGTTCATTCAGCTTGTGAAACGTATTTTCGTTGTGATAATGCATAGAGCGCTACTATCTTCTGTGGATCATCTCCATCACGCCATGCTTTTGCTTTTTCTTCCTTTTCTTTTTTAGGTGATTGTAAGTATCATAGTGTTTATTTGTGTGTGCGTGTGTCTGTGTGTCTCGTGTGTCTGTGTGTTGGTATGTGTCTTTGCGGTTTTTGGGCGTGTTTCCCCATGTATGATAGAAGCATGAACGAATGCTGTGTTTCGCTGGTTACGGTGGTTACGGTCTCTCTTTCTTTCTACCTACCTCCCTCTCTCTCTATCTCTCTCTATCCCTCTCTCTCTTTCTCTCCGTCTCTCTCTCCCTGCCGCCACAGAGTTAACCAGCCAGCCCCTTCCTGTGTCGCATATACTCCCCCCCGCCCTCCTCCTTCACTCTCTCCAGAGGTCCCCTACCCAGCATAACCTGCTGTCCGCATGGTGCACGAGAGACTGCATACCTGACCTGTCTGTGGGCCCCATCTCCCCCCCTCTGTATACATTACAGCCCGATAGAGATCCCAGATAGAGATCCCAGATACGCTCCCCATATCTGTGTCATCTGAGGAACCGAGACAGCATCCATCCATAAGACACAGTGGCCATTTATAGGTGATACCCAGCCCAAGTGTTGATGTTCTTGTGTGTCATCTTTATGTCGGTATGCTCCTCTCCCTCCGCCCTGCAACACACACACACACAACACACAGGATCCTGATCTCTTCTGGTCTTTGCTCCTACAACACCCTTAAGTTCCCAATCCGCTCCGAGAGGTCTGCTCCCCCCTACCGCCCCCGTCCCCGTCCCCGTCCCCCCCCGTCCCTCCGTCCCCACACCCCGCGTTCTGCCCATCTCTCTGTCCCCGGCCCCTTACCTCCTGTGTTCACTCACTCACTTCTCTCTCCTCCCACAGGGCACACAGATGATCTTCAACGCAGCCAAGGAGCTGGGACAGTTGTCCAAGCTCAAGGTAGGACCCGGTCTAGTACTGTGGCAACTATATCCCGAAGGCCTGGTCTTTACAACCATGATGCATTTCAATCAGGGGCGTGTTTGTATGACCTCCGGGGTGTTGTCTGGCCTTGCAGGAGCACATGGGGCGAGAGGAGGCGAAGGCTCTGAGCCCCAAACAGTGTGCGGTGATAGAGCTGGCTCTGGACACCATTAAGGTACAGTGGATGGACACATGCACACACACGCAGACACACAAACACACATGCATATACATATACACACATAAAATACATACACATGCATACACACTGAAACACACACATAACCGGTGCATGATTCTAGACGATGACTACTGTTCTACCGTAGCCTGTGTTTTTAACAGTGTAGGATTCTGAATAACAATGGACAATTTTTAACGCATTGACAAATATGGTTTGAAACTGAACCTATTTCTTTGATTCACGTTACAAGTAGCATAGCAAGAACAATACAAGAAGAAAGTATATCTTCATGAGCACAACAAATACTGTGGTGTTCATACTGAAGCAGTCCTTCCAGTTGGGTAGCTTCCGCAGCGACTGTTCCCCACCTCAGCACACAAGGACACAAGGCTCCAGGGCTGTATAAACCCCGTGCTGTGTAGAAGAGCTCATTTTTGTACCTCTGTTGTTCCAACGCACCTTAAACGCGTCAACCCAGCAGGTTACTTCTACAGCGTCACTATACTTTAGCTTGGTCACCAACGTCCCCTGAACCCGCGAGGTTCTTACCTGTGTGGTCCTTCCTGTCTGCCCTCCTTGCCCCTGGTTCCTGTATCACAGCAATACTTCCATGCGGGCGGTGTGGGCCTGAAGAAGACGTTCCTAGAGAAGAGTCCCGACCTGCAGTCCCTGCGCTACGCCCTGTCCCTCTACACCCAGGCCACGGACAAGCTCATCAGGAAGTTTGTCCTCTCACAGGGTGCTCAGGGTAGGAGATCAGTGAGACCACAGAGAGAGAGAGGATCTCTCTCTCCCTCTCTCTCTCTCTATCTCTGTCTGTCTGTCTGTCTGTCACACAGACACACGAGACACACAGACACACGCACACACAAATCTCTCTCTTTGTCTCGCTCTCTATGTCTTTCTCTCTCTCACTCGACAACCAAATAAACAAAACAAATAAAAGTACTCTGAGTTAGTTTGACCTACTTACCTGCTGAAAATAAGATAATGAATAACTTTTACAATGTCCTTTTATCATAACATGTTCAGATTCAGAAGACGGTTTTAGTCCAGATAGTAATTCCTGACCCAATATCCGTCCGCCTGGACAGAAATACAATCTTATATAATATTCTTTGGGCAACCTGCCACCATGTTACCATCTAGAACCGTTTAATGTTACATTCTTGCAGTCCCTTTCATGTTAAAAAGGCTCATGTGCTGTTCTGTTCTCCTCAGTCCATTCAGGGAAGGGGATGAGGTTCACGGCCAATGAAGACACTGCGCCAGAGAAAGGTACCCGCCCACTTCCTCCACCTGCCTTATGCTACGGCCACACCAAACGCGTTGCTCGCGTTAGGGGCGTTGAAAATCGGCATTTTTGCATAGGGAACCATTGGTTTAGGCGCGGTACACGCGTTGAAGCGTTGAAGCGTTGCGTTGGGGGCGTTAGGCGCGGCAGTTGCACGTAATTACGCACGTAAACGCAGTAACGCGCCCATCGCACCAACGCCCGGAGTTCAGAAAATTGAACTTTCAACGCTCCAACGCGTGACGCTTAGCCGCGGTAGCCAATCAGCGTGGAGCTTGACCCGACGTCACTGGCAGAGAGTAGTGAGCTTGCACAGAAGCATACGGCCGACATCTTTCTTTATTCTGGGTGGAAATAGTGACATAGTTACGCCATTACATGCGTTTAAGGAAACATTTATAGCGAGAAATGTGCATTTTACTTTCATAATGTTCGCTCGGTGAATGTGAAGGATGTTTGGTTTGATAGTTATGACGAAGAGGGAACGCTCCGTTCACTTGCATGGACAGAGTCTCTGGTTACTAAGCAACCTCAACGTCTTGGCGGACTATTTCTCTGCTGATCAACACTATGAATGCTGGAAACACACCAGACACACCATGTGAAGTTATTTAACCCGATTAGTGTTATTTATATCCGAGATTATTTAACCTAACCCGATCTAAACTCTATCATGCACCCAAACGCGGCGTTTGGGTTTCCTACCTCGGACTCCAGCGCAGCCACGGCCGACATCTTTCTTTATTCTGGGTGGAAATAGTTACATAGTTACGCCATTAAATGCGTTAATGGAAACATTTCTAGCGAGAAATGTGCATTTTACTTTCAGAATGTTCGCTCGGTGAATGTGAAGGATGTTTGGTTTGATAGTTATGACGAAGAGGGAACGCTCCGTTCACTTGCATGGACATGGACTCATCTAGCTGCGGTGGCGCGGTGACGCGGTGGAGCGTTGAACCACCACACACCGGTCAAGCTTCAGGTTAGGCGCGGTACTCGCGGTGTCCAACGCGAGCAACGCGGTTGGTGTGGCCGCACCTTTAGTTCATAGTCGGCGTCGCTGTCATGTGCCTCACAGCTCTGCTGCTCCTCCCACGCTGCTGTGTTCCATGGTTCACGCACACCGGCAGCGGGGGTGCTCTGCAGTCAGTCCCCGCTAACCCGTGCTCCCGCCTCTCTGTCCTGCAGCCTCAGGGGTGGACGCCGTGGGCGAGGTGCTCATGCAGGTGGACGTCCAGCCGCAGCCCAACGGAGAGTACAAGATCAACGTCAAAGGTACCGCATCGACAACCGAAACGCTTTCCTTCACTCAGTTTGGAACTTTGTGCTCCCTTTCCTTTGAAATGACGTGTCCTTGACGCCTTGCTTCCTCACCCCTCCCCCCCTCGCTCCCGGCCTCCCTCAGTGGTGTCTGCTAACGACCTCAAGTGGAAGGCGCAGGGCTTCCGGCCCTTCGTGGAGGTTTACATCATCGGACCGCACCTCAGCGACAAGAAGAGGAAGTTCGCCACCAAGTCCAAGAACAACGCCTGGTCGCCCAAGTTCAGCGAGAGCTTCCAGTAGTGAGTGATACCTCTGACGTCCTAGGGTTCACCCCTAGTGATCAGCACCCGTTACAACCGTTTCTAAAGTAAACCCCTTTTAGGTTTGTATTAGAATGGGGTTCAACCCCTCTGGTGGGGATGGAGACAGGGAGAGGCACGGGGGTGTGCTGGGTGGAGAGGGTGAATGACGTAGCGTTGAGTTACCAGTCAGTGTGAGTGGAGCCTCGGGAGGGAGGCTGGCTGGCTCCAGCCGCTGGTGGGCTGAGGGTGTAGCCGCCGGCCCTGCAGCGAGCCAGCCTCCGTCCACACTACGGCCCTCCGCTGGATGTCGTTCACGCTCTCCTTCAACCCGCTTGCTGTCCCTCTTCACTGTCCTGCCAAGAAAGGCTACAAAAAAGCTCATCAAATAAACATGTTTTCCTTTAAGGGTCCTGGTTGGCTAGGCTATCCGGCAAGGCTAAATAATCATACACATTATTTCCATATCTTTGTGGATAAACAAAAGACATGCAGTTTCAAACCATAATCTGGAACACATGATGAAAAGTGTGTACGGTGTCATCCCAACGAGGCCCTGTAGTCCTTCCAGGGGATCTCTAGAGCCGTCGCTGTACATAGGAGGACCTACAGCCAGCGCTTCACCAGCACCGTTAGCCAGCACTCTGCTGTCCATCACTTCCATCACCCTTTCATCAGCCGTGGACAAACTACCCCACCGCCCCCCGCATCTCTGTGACCTTTCCTTTGACCTTTCCCCCCCCCCCCCCCCTGCAGCTCCCTGGGCACGGAGGTGGGGCCCGAGAGCTACGAGCTGCAGGTGTGCGTGAAGGACTACTGCTTCGCCCGCGAGGACCGCACGGTGGGCGTGGCCGTGCTGCAGGTGAAGGAGGTGGCCAGCAGGGGCAGCGTGGCGTGCTGGCTGCCGCTGGGCCACCGCGTGCACATGGACGAGACGGGCCTGACCGTGCTGCGCATCCTGTCGCAGCGCAACAACGACGAGGTGGCCAAGGAGTTCGTCAAGCTGAAGTCGGACCAGCGCTCGGCCGAGGAGGGCCGCAGTTGAGGGGGGGACCGGGGGGGGGGGGGGGGGGCGGAAGTCAGGGATCGCGGGGGAATGTGGGGGCAGTGCGGGAAAATAAATAAATGAGGTGTGCACAAAAAAAAGACTTTTGAGGACAAAATCCCGCCGATTGGTTTGGGAGTATGCATCTATGCAAGGGCGTACATTTACGTGTTGAGTGGGGGGGGGGGAGTTGTTACACCACCCACCCACCCACAGACAAACCCTCCCCCTCGACCCCCCCCCCCCCCCCCCCCTCTCCCGCCCACAAACAAAAATGACATGAGGGCGGCGTCAATCATGTAGAACACCTTCCACACAGCGTTCTCTTGAGTGGAAGATGAGTCCCTGATGCCCCCTTGATTTACAGATGACCGCCCTTGCACTGATGTATACCCTGATGTATGCACTGCCACCACACATTCACAAAGGTGACGACCGCGGTTGCAATACACACACACACACACGCGCGAGACAACGCTATAGTGTACAAAGTCTATCTGCATACATTATGCAACAAACCCACTCGCAGTGTTCTCACAGGAACGCGCAGAGAGACGGATAAGCATCACATGTTCCCTCCTCTTTGAGTTAGTGCTAGTTAGCCATAGATCAGCGAGCACCTGTCCATATGCACCCAATCCTACACAAAAACAAACGCACACACAAGCGTCATTATATCATACCCTAACTTTTATAAGCTGTACATTTTCAACAATGATGTATTATAATAAAAGACGATCGAGACAACGCACCACATTCAGTTTGATAAAGACTACTTTGCACTTTTGCTTCTCTGACTCCGTAAGCGGACTCAGTACTTAACTAGCTATGCTGTGTCTATACGTCTGTCTGTCTGCCTGTCTGCCCCAGAATGATGGCTTCCCATAAGTCTTCCTCTGCCTCTCTCTTACTCTCTCTCTCTCTCATTGTGCCGCTCGCGTTCTCTTGCGCTCTGCCACTCTGAATCTCTCTCAGCCTCACTCTCTATCTGTCTCTCTCACTCTGCCTCTTTCTCTCTGTCTCTCTCAATCCCATCTCTCCCCCCCCCCCCCCCCCCTCTCTCTCTCACACTCTGCATCCATCCAACATCTCTTTGTGTTGCTTGGTCATTCCCCGGTGTGCTGGGGTGGTCGTGTACCGGTTGGCATCATAAGGACACACATTCCCAGATCCCCTTCCCCCTCCCCCTGAGCTGTACAATAAACATCTACAGAGCGGACACCCTAGAGCCCCCCTGTGACCCCCGCACCAGTCCTGTGCCACTCCCCGCCTGCATGTTGATCCCAAGAACACTGTGATTCACTGGCCAACACCGGGCCACCGATGTACAGACTCGCCGCCGCCGCGGCCACTCTCGCCGGGAGCCCCTCGTGTTCGTGTACATTGTGCATATATTCACTCGCTATAACAGGAGGTGTACTAGCAACGCTATAGCCTTCACAGCCATGGATCAACAAGGCAGGGGAACAGTGGTCTGGGGTGCAATGTTTTACACTTAGTTGGTGGGAGGTAACGTAGGGAGGTTTATGTTACGGCCATATTGTGTATAGACAGATTCTTTGGTGTGCCCTTTCTTTTTTTTCTTTTTAAGCCAACAGAGCAATATCACAGAGTGCCCCTAAACGACGGCATCCCCCTTGCTTGCTTCCATCCTCTATTACCCCCCTGAATGCACATTTTCTTCAAAAGGGCTACTACAGAATCAGTAGACTTGATGTCCGACGCCACCCGCTGGTTTATACTGATCATGGTTACGGTTGGAAGATCACTGCAAAATGTTGTCGCTGTGTGTCCTCCTTGAAACGCTACCTTTATCGAGATACGAAAACACATTGACCGTCTGCAGACGATAAAAGAGTTTGGCCAAGCGACTCAAGTGAGTGGTGGCAAGAAAGCCTTTTGTAGAAATATTAACATTTGCCGATGGTAAACATTGGGGGAAATCTGCGCTCCCTTCTCGAGGGGGTGTTTTGGCTGTGGCCCTTCAGTTCCTGGGCTCAGGGCCAGTGTTCGTGCGCCAACAAGCGGGGGCGTCCACCAACACAAGCAATACAGAGATACTAGCCCGACTAATGCTTTCTGGAGGGACACATCAAATGTGTTGTTTGTCCTGAAAACTGTCTCCACTCTCCCAAATCTAAAGCCACTTCTCAAGGCAATAGCTGCATTTGTCTGTAAGTTAACCCAAGCTGTCGAGCCAATCCTCTGTGAGAATTGTTGTGTTGTTTGACATTGAGTGTGTGTGTGTGTGTTTGTGTGTATATAGGGCTGATTGTAAAATATGTGAGGGAAAAAAATGGCTCTGAGATTGGGAGCAATATATGGTACTTACGTAAACAAGTGTATGCTACGCCTATGGAGTATCAACTGCAATATTCAGATCCTTGAGAACTTTTTTAGATTGGTTTTGGTTCAAACGTTTTTTCTTCCATGAACGGGTTGACTTCACATTCCTGCAGTATTTTTGTCAGCCCGTTTCATTTCAGAGGTACGGGCCCATATCTTAGATGATCAGATCTTAGCTTTTTTAATCACCAAGCTGGAGTGGACCAGAACTTCTTACTGAATTATATTTAGAGAAAGGAGAGAAATAAAATATCCCCTTATCCTTGCATCTTATTATGCACAGTGGTGAAACACGACCCACTGCGTCAATGAAGTGAACCAAACTGCATCGTTTTTAACGCCATCTTAGCACCTATTCAAAAAGATATGTTTTGAGACATTTGAGGTGTGCAACGGTGCATTGTGTTTAAAGTATTCATCTGTTGGAAAATGTTTTTCTTTTGTTTTAACTGTACACAAATAGAGTAGTAGTGTCTAAACTTCACTGAACTAAGTTGGGTTTGGACTGCTAGGCTTTGTTGTACCTTTGGCTCACTGAAAACTGTTGAGTTTGACCAAATAACCAAGGATGAATGTTGGTGAGTCTTTTCTCTCAGATCTGAAAGAGGTCCCCACTCAGAGATCTCTAGCCATGCCGTAGTCACATGGGTCTTACGTTTGTTCAATTCTTGGTTTTCTGGCAGATGAACCGGCCCTTTAAGTGGATGAAACGGGTTCATGTTCCTCTAACATTGAAAACTCCAGGAGATTCTCCACCCACCCATGATGAGCAGACGTACAGTCTCAAAACATTCCCACCATGTCATCTGAGTTCCCCAAGAGGCACACTCTGTTTTGTTTTGTACAAACCAAATTAAATGTCAAAACCCCATAATGATTCAATCTCAACCCTCATAGGCCTATTGCATACGTGGACCACTGCACAGGCCACGGCAATCACACACGTGCGTGTGCACACACACACATACACACACCAATCTTTATTCAAGCACAAAAGGGCACATGTAAGACCAGACGCATGCATGCCGCATGCCGACTCATCTCTGAGCCCATGCAGCGACGCCCACCCTGTGAATAGAAATAATTACAACTGCATGACGGTGAGTCTTTATTGTGCCAGCACGTGTCTCTTTGATGTTACAAGTCCCGTTTGTCCAGTTTCTTTTTTTAAGATTCAAAGACTATGTATTGACTACTCATTGAACTTTATTTTTTAACAGCTTGTGTATACATCTGCAACCAATATGAATGTAGTGAGAACACAGAATTTGCATGAGAGAGTTATTTTCTACCGAGGTTGTTTCTTATCATTAATTGTACTAAATGAGGAATACGTGGAGCTGGAATGCAGCCTGATTGTGACCGGCTTCCTAATAAAAGGACATATCTGCCACAAAACGTCTGACCACGTCATTCTCTCTGCTCCCTCTTGCGTAGTATCTGAGAATTTGGATAAATCATGAGACTTTTTCAATGACTTTTTAAATGTATATAAATATATACATACATATATGAAAAATATTATAACAAAACTAATTAAATTCAATAAAGTGAACAGTGTATCGAATTTAGGGGCATCTAATTGGGGAATATAATATTTATAAGTATTTTTTAATAAGAATAATCCCATGCAATCGCTACCTTAGAATGAGCCGTTGATAATTACATATGGAGCGGTTCTCACTCCCTGGGCCCGCCATGCTACAGTAGCCCAGAGCGAAATAACGGCTGTGGAGAGGTCATGTTTTTAATTCAAAATCATAATCGTTTATCAACTTGTAAACTATGGCCTAAAGTTCAGGTTATAGTTGACAAGTAAAAAAAACGAGTATCCACAGACTAAATATAAATTATAAATCCATCAACATCACTTGACACTTGACAACTTACTGGCCCCCCAGATGCCAGGCCGTCGCCCACCCTAGCTTTAGCTGTAGACCATCCGTAGAGGGAGGGGGGGAATCAGTTGGTTGCAATCCCCAGACCCACGACTAGAGGCCACTAAACACTGCGCCTTATGAGGGCTGCCTGCTGTGCTGCTTAAAGGGGCTTACGATTAACAGACTTTTTGGAGACGAAAGCATTTCCGTTTTAACTTGATTTTTTCTGTCTCTTACAAGCCTGAAATTCTGGATGGTTTCAAGGTCTATGGGTTAGCCGCTGAAAAGGTTAAAAAATGATTGTTTGTCTACATGATGAATCGATAAGGTATCATCCTAATGAGGTCAACTATTGCAAGTTGGTTTCAGGACATGTTCGGCTAGCCACATTATTCAGAAATGTGGGTTTATTTAATATTCAATAGGTAATTCCGCTTCAATGAGCTGCAAATATATGCTTATTTCATCAAAGAGATGTAATGTAAAGGTCCAATTCAGTTGCCAATAATATGGCTCTCTAGAAATTAGAATACTTACATCAATCCAAAAATGTAATATGTGCCTTAAGCCTTTTTCACATTCAGCCTAGGACAAGGTTTATAAAATGCTAATGCTGTGCTCACTTCGAGAGAAAGGCAGATAGGTCACCCTTCAATGGGGTGCTTCCAAGACGCTCATATACTGCCATCGTGTGGTGGTATGAAGTACAGTGCAGGGCTGACAATTTACATTTTCTTTTTTTTGTATTTTAGCAGTCTGTAGAAAACACTGTGTTAATGGTGGTTGTAAGCCTAATTTATGTGCAGGGAATTATTGTTACAGCACTATGGTTAAAAATGGCAACAACAAAAGTGATACAGTTGAAAATATCCATTAGGTAAAGTACAATGACATAGTTAAAAGTAATTAGTAATAAAACTGCAGTTTTCTGTAGTATATAGTTTTCTGTAGTATACTATAGTTTACTGTAGTAGTATATATGTGGTATACTGTAGTAATAAAACTGCAGTTTTCTGTAGCATACTATAGTTTACTGTAGTAAAACTACTATAGTAAGGTTCAAAAACACTACAAAATTTACTATAGTATATATAGGGTGTACTGTAGTTTATTTACTATAGTAAACTATCTAATTTTCTGTAGTATACTATAGTTTACTGTAGTAAAACTACAATAGTAAGGTTCAAAAACACATTTACTATAGTATATATAGGGTATACTAGTTTATTTACTATAGTAAACTATAGAATTTTCTGTAGTATACTATAGTTTACTGTAGTAAAACTACTATAGTAAGGTTCAAAAACACTACAATATTTACTATAGTATATAGGGTATACTATAGTTTATTTACTATAGTAAACTATATAATTTTCTGTAGTATACTATAGTTTACTGTAGTAAAACTACTATAGTAAGGTTCAAAAACACAATATTTACTATAGTATATATAGGGTATACTATAGTATATTTACTATAGTAAACTATAGAAATTTTTCATGTGGGAAATATATGCTTATTTCATCCAGAGATGTAAATATAAAAAGTCCAATTCAGTTGCCAAGTAATATGGCTCTCTAGATATTAGAATACTTTCATCGAGCCAAAATTGTAATATGTGCCTTAAGCCTTTTTCACATTCAGCCTAGGACATGGTTTATAAAATGCTAATGCTGTGCTCACTTCGAGAGAAAGGCAGAGTAGGTCACCCTTGAATGGGGTGCTTCCAAGACGCTCATATACTGCCATCGTGTGGTGGTATGAAGTATTGTAGCAGTGCAGGGCTGACATTTCACATTTTCTTCACACCCAGTGCGAAATAAAAGACAGACGCTTTGGTTATTGTTTTACAGTAAAAAATGAAACCAAAAACAAGACTTTATTAAAGAAGCATAAAAAATAAAACTCTTGATACATTTCTTATAACCGTCAAGTCAGCTCAAATCATATGATTATACAATTTTTCCAGCTCACGGTTAAAAGGTCCATAAACTTTCAAATAAAATATATTTCAATTTTAAAATTTCTTCAATAATTTTTTCTCATTTTGTTATAAATTGCCTATAGGTTGTACACAGAAATAAGGAAAATAAAAAATGAAAAATAAAAATAAATTTGAAGTAATAAAAAGGGTCACATTATTGTCTGGGATATTCAGGTAAGCAAATAAATTGTAAAAATAAAATGTGTAAAAAGTTTTTTTTTTCTTAAAAATCATTTGCCAACGCCTGGTGGCTTGAAGACATGCAGATGGTTAACTTACAAATAATGATACATGTTCTTTAAAAACTACACTTATCGTCAATTAAGTCCTTTAACCTTTCCAAAAATGAGATCCCAATGATTGTATTAAGGGTATATACACAACGCAGGTCAGGCCTGAAATCTAGTTTGCTAACATGTACATTTTGGTAATCTGCATACAAAAAGAATTAAAGCAAAAAAGGAGCGTGACGGGGGGGTGGGGGGGGGGGGGAGGGGAGTGTATTGCCCCTCACTGGCATGGCTCCCTCTCTGTATCTTTCTCTTTCATGAAGAGAGAAAGACAAAGGTCAGAGGTCGCTAGTTAGCATGCCTCAGGAAACCCTGTTTTCAAACCTTCGGGAAGGGGGAGGGGATACTTTCAGTTAAGATAAGAAACCAATAAAGAAACAGCCATCAATATGAGAATATTTGTACCTTTTTAAAAACAAGTAAGGCTCTGTACATAACCAAAACAACATTCTCCCATTGGCCAAAAGAGATCCGGGTGCAACAACAGAATTTACATGAGACCCCACGCGGCACTAAAACGAAACGCTCTCTCGACAACGCTCCGCTGGGGAGTCCTCGGAGAAGAAGGCCTGACAAAAGGCCTCAACACAGACACATACAACAGTCATTTTTTGCCTGTTTGTGTAGACACATCACAACCCCCGCCCCAACCCCACCCCTAAATCCTGTCTAAATAAGTAGTGAGAAGGAAAAAGATGCCAGAGTTTAACATTGGACCCCGTTTGTGGGAAAAAGGGTTGTCGGTTGTAAAACATACGAGCGCTGCCCGGGCACGAGGGTGGCCGCCGAGAGGAAGGAGAAGGCACCAGCGCTGCAGTGCAGTGAAGAAGAAAAAAAAAAAAAGACGCTGGTGGACCTACACCCCTCCCCTCCCTCCTGGATGTGGAACTACAAGTGCTCCCCTCATTCTTTATGTGTTTCAGTAGGGCGGCACACACCCCGAGCACTGTAGGCTAATCTCGAGCGCGACACTAGTACAGCTGCACGGACCCCCCCCCCCCCCCCCCCCCCCTGCATGTGTGTGTGGACAAACGAGAACCCATTCAAGTCAAACAGCCTCGGTCGCTATAAAAACCCCTGGACAGTAGGCTGATGGGATTATTGTGGGGGGGCCGGCGCGAGTCCTCCGTGTCATAGTAGTAGTGTAGTAGTAAACCGCCGGGGAGCGTTCCAGAGCCGGCACGCAGCGTCAACGCCTGTAACATCTGGGCTGCCGCTGCGTGCGCGTCGACCCCCCGGCCAGCACGGCGCGTAACGGCTCACACTGCCCCGGGACGGCCGGGGACAGAGTCCCGCCTCGAGGAGCGACTGGAGGAGGAGAGGGGAGATGAAAGACCCGGCCGTTTGATCCACCGTTACATCGACGCAGTAGAAGTTACATTAGCACATGGGCCCCATGTGTTCTGGGGGACTGCAATACCTCCTGTGTTTCTAGGGCATGGCAGGGATCGTCCAGTAAGGAAGTACGACTTTAAAAACGACAAAAGCAAAAAAAACAGAAACTGCAGCTGTTGGCTTTTTTTTTTTCTTTTAACACGCCGGTGTCTGGAAGCCCTGGATGACCTAGCTACTAGCTGCCGGTTTAGAAGGGTTAGCGGGTGGTCGTTCCTTCTGATGCGTGAGCCTCAATACAAGGCTGGATACAGCTGCAGAGTCCCGTCAGGAAGCCCTTTTGCATTTGTTTGATTCACTTTTGCTTCTGCGTCATGGCTTGTCTCGCTCGGCGGGCTGGTTCTCAGGTCGTTTGAGTGACGGGTGTCAGCAACACGGAAAACACTTTTGGAGGCGGTTACTATGAATTCACAGTAAGCACAGAAAAATAACAAATACAAACGGAAATGGAGGCAACTGCCCTTTAAGGTGTTGCTCAATTACGTTGTTTAAAGTACAAATGTCAAAGGAAATGATACGCCATTTAGTGCATAAAACTTGGCCATGGAGCTCTATACCGGAGTCATAACGGAGTCATTTCAGAGTGCCATACAGCTTTGCTGCTCAAGTGGGGGTGGAAGACCAAAACATAAAAAAGGAACTCAACTGTATGAGCCGTGATTTTCCTTTTTCTCTGGTTTTTGTTTTTCTTTAGAGGGGCTAGGCGTCGCAGTGCATCAGTCTAACTATATCCCCTTTTTACTAGTCTAAGTGGGCGGGGCACTCGCCTCCACCGAGCCCCCTATTGGACAAGTCAATCAATGGATGTGACATCACAAAAGCCCTATCTAAAATCCTATTATTTAAAAAAAATACGCCTTGCATACAGCCTGACATGTCAATAGTCACAAAAAATATTATAAAGAACACTAAACAGCCCGATCTTGTTGTAACAGAGAAGAGGGTCTGAGCGAGAGTACTGGCGGACATGGATGGATATTACGGATAACTTCACTACGTTCCGCGGGTCAAGGATTGGTGGAACAGGCAAAAAAAACAGACTTCTTAAAAAGCCATAAGAACGAGTTTGACGGTGGAAAGAAAGCCCAAAACACAACCCATGGATGGGACCTCGTTCACATCTACTCTGAACCACATTGAGAAATAAGAGAGATCTATCATCAGGCACAACAAAGGACATAAATGGAGCTGGGACACATTCTTCAGTGCCAATATGACGTTCTCTAAAGGGGACTTATGTCATATTGCCGTATACATGGTAAAAATGGGGACGCGTACAAAATAAAGTGGCATTCATTTAAGTTAATTACGGTAACGCTTAACATTAACGTTCAGTCATTAAGTTATCTACAAGCCTTAAGTTAATGCCAAACGTATCATGATCAAAACATTAATATCAATTAGATGGTTACTAATTGCTATGTTTAAAGATAATGTTGACTAGCCCTTATAAGCCGTATCAAAATCAACCCTTTAGTGACATCACAAGTGGGAGTGTCCTCAGAGGTGATGTCAGCCTACAAGTTGGTGCAGTAAACCGCTTAGGCTGTTGGGCGGATCTATCCATAGCACCCATCAACAAATCAATAGGAATGCTTTGTTAAAGGCTTATAAATGATTTATGACTGAACGTTCTATAAAGTGTTAGCTAATTCTGTTTTGAGAATGAGTAAATTCATTCAGAGTCAACAATGCATCATTTGAGGGTTTTTGTGCTGATTAAGAGGGGGAGTTTCTGTCGGGTTTAAAAGGGTTCCGTCGCTGCGTGGGTCGAGTTAGTGCCCGACTACATGCAAGCTTTCTAAAACAAGCTCTGAGGAACCACATCCCATAATGAAACAAACACTATGGACGAGAGCGCAGCAGCGAGCCAGAGAGGAAAATATTGAGTCTTTTGTTTCAAAGAAGCTCGCGTCCCATTCAGGAGCACGAAGGGGGGGGGGGGGGGGGGAGGGAAGACTAGAAAAAGTGTTGACAGCTTCCTCATAAAATATCTTGCGTATAAAAAGTGTCAAAATAAAGGCTGTGAGAAGCAGGCAAAATAGAGATCTTAAGAAGCGGGCATGAGGAGACGTAGGGACGAGGAGCAGACGGCAGCGACCCTGAACTATGGCAGCGCTGCAGGGACTGCTCACAAATGAAGGCCTGAAGAAAGATAAGACACTGGTTTCCTCCCACCTGTTCCCACTGGGAGGCGGTCCGAGGCCTGGCTGGCCGCCACCACACAGACCGCCCGCAGCTCGCCTCACGCAGACAAAATAAGTCTCTTTAAAATTATTATTATTATTATTGTAGTCGTTATTATTATTCATCTTGACAAAGAGTTATCAGCAATAAATCAAATCCTTATATTATGGTTGTCTATGAATGCAGTTGTCCATCCTGGTCCATCCTATGTGTGCGAAGATCCTTAAGAGTGACTCCTCCTCCTCCTTGCTCCTCCTGCAGTTTGTCCATTTTTTTGTATTTTTTTAAGATAGTAAGACAACTTCAGTTTTGCTCCCACCCCCTACAGTAGCCCTACCCTCCCCTCCCCCCCCCCCCCCCCCCGGACCCTCTTCTCGCTGCGTCCCAGGCCCTCTAGGAGAAGATGCGGATGCACTGTGTGGTGGGCGTGTGGCAGACGGGGCACTCGGGGTCGGCCGACTGGCAGATCTGCCCGGCGCACTCCATGCAGAACAGGTTGTGTCCGCACGGCACCAGCGCCGCCGTCACCTCGCTCTCGAAGCACACGAAGCAGTCCCGGTTGGCCCCGGGGCCCAGGGCCACCAGCCCCGCCACCCCGGGCCCTGGCGTGGCCTTCAGCCGGCTCAGCATGCCGGCGCTGAGGCCGCTGCCGCCCTCCGACTCGGTGGGCGAGCCCCCGGGCAGGGAGGAGGCCGAGCAGGAGGAGTAGCCCGTGGATGAGCCCCCCGAGCTGGAGCTGGACGCGCCGGAGAAGGAGCCCGCGCCCGCGCCGCCCGACTGCAGCCAGGACAGCGTGCTGAGGGGGTCGCTCTGGGCGCGGCGGGCCAGCGGGTGGTCCATGGGGCCCACCGCCGCGTCCTGGGGCAGCGTGGGGGACAGCCGGGGGGTCACCACCCCGCCGCTCAGCCCGCTGCTGTTCCGACGCAGCGGCTGCTGCTGCTGCTGCTGCTGGGCGGAGCCGGAGGACTTGCCGCCGCCGCCGCCGCCGCCGTTGACGAAAGGCGCCCAGATGTTGGCGGAGCTGAACTCAAAGCCCAGCTCCTCTGAGGTGGGCATGGCGGCGTCCCCGCCGAAGGTGAAGCCCCCGGCGCTGCTGGAGCCGGTGCTGAAGGGGCTGGTGGGGCTGCCCCCGTCCTTGGCCTTGCGGGCGGCGCTGTAGCCGTCGGAGCTCCCGCTGCCGCTGTGCGCGTGGTAGGACGCCGTGGAGGACATCTTGCGGTTGGAGGAGGATGAGGAGGAGGAGTGCGGGCCGGACATGGGCGGCGGCGGGGGGGGCGGCGGCGGCGGCGGGGGTCCGCCGTGGTGCCCGGTGGCCTTGGACCACAGGGCCGCCCCCAGGCCGGCGCTGAGGGCGCCCAGGCCCTCCAGGCTGACGTCGGTGCCGTTGGTGTGGAAGTCGTTGTCCCCCTGGAGGTCCACGAAGGCGCCGGTCCGCAGGGTGATGTGGGTCTCGATCTCCTCGCGGGCGCGGTCCACGTTCTCCGGCATGCCCGTCACCTCGAACACCGGGTCCTTCTCCCGGCTGGGGGTCACGATGTAGGTGTGGGTCTGCTGCTGGATGCGCTTGATGGTGGCGCCCTTGGGGCCCACGACCAGACCCACCACCCTGTAGGGAACCCGCACCTGCGCCACAACCAACCAACACACGTTACCATCACGCTCACACTCACATCAAATCAAGACGGCTTTCATGCTGGGTGAAGGCGATGGAGGGTGAAGACGACGGTGGTGAAGGCGGGCACCTGTATAGTGGTCTGCCCGGGTAGGTGAGGGGGCCCGGGGAGGGTGCCCCCCCCGGTGCCGGTGCCGGCCTTGCAGCGGGACGCCCGGATCATGGAGAAGTGCTCGGCGGCCGACACGATCTCCCGCTTGGCCATCTCCACGTCCTCGCGGCGGCCCGTCACGATGAACACTGGCTCCTCCCCGCGCACAGGGGTCTTGATGTAGGTGTTGGTCTTGGCACGCAGGGCCTTGATCTTACAGCCTGGACGCATTAAGAGAGGACTGGTTACTAATGAGAACTTAAGTTAAAAAAAAATATGTAAAAATAAATCAAATAATTTTAATGATTGCAACCATTATGTCAAATGATATCAATGTTTGCTTATTTGATCAGAAAAAAACAACAAAGACACGTTATATTCGTCATTACATTTTGGATGGACAATTAAAAATGTGTTGGTCCACATCCTACTTTAATCATAAGACTATGGTTTTATTTGCTTATCCACCATCACCAACAACATTGTTGCGCTGTTGCTTTAAATGCAGACGGTATATCGGTCACAACCAATAGGGCGCACGGTGCGTGATGTCATTCTGGGAAGCAGAAAGCATGGCTTTTTCAAACAAAGAGAACAATGCCATAACGATAAACATAATCTTTCTTGGGTGCACCAAATTTACCAAATGAGTTTTACAATATAATATGTATTTCAACCAACTAAGGGAATTAAAAAATAGAAAATCGTAGTAGAAAAATGAAATATTAAGAGACCCTGGCAGACGGAGCTGGGCGCAGGGCGTAACACCGCCCAGCCCCGTGTTTGTTCGCCTGCCCCCGTCTTACCCTCAAATTGGCTACCAAAATAAATTAATATAACCCTCAAAACCATGAATGCCCACACAAAACATAAAGAGGTTCACGGTGATGATTTAAAAAACGCGGGGGGTTACACACAATTTCTTCGGTACGTTTCTTTTGTTTGGTGCAGCCTGCTAGACATGTCCAGACTCCGACAATCTGCCGCTTTGTCTGACCCTCTCCTACCCCTCCCCCTCCCTCCTACTTATGAGCCACACACACAGAAGCTCTGCCAAGCCATTGTCTAAATACGGGTCTAAATCACATGCAAATATGATAAACATGTTACTTTAGCGCTGTACATCTTGCGGGATCAAATTAAGGCCGCGACATTGATTGCAGTCATCAGCGCGAACTCCCTTCATTCACACCTGGTGGGCTGTAAAACTTATGACACCCACCACCCCATCAGTCACCCAAACAAAGAGCCGCCTGCATGCTCCTTACGGAGGCCGTTTATATAATCAATAAAAACGACCGCCTTGGTCATAAAATAAACAAGGCTCTTACCTTGTCGTCCCACGATCTCGGCCACATGTTCGGAGCTGGGGACGGGCACGCACTCAGTCATGTTGACACTTCTCTTTCGGTTACAGAGGACGCTGCTTTGTTCCCCGTGGAGCATGGAGTGGGAAGCGGCCATGTGGTACCCGCCTGAGCCGTAGTACTCTGGGGACGGGGAGCAGGACGTCGGACTGTCCCGTGAACCATTGGGGTGTTCCATCATTTGTAGGTCCACGTAACCTCCCCCGTTACAGTTCTCGGAGCCCGGTCCCTGGGTCCCGTCGAGCGGGTCCACCAGTCCCCCTCCGTTGCCACCACAGTCCACCTTTTCCAGGGCCATCAGTGACAGCTGGTCTAGGGCGTACCGGAGCGCTTCTTGGTGATCCTCATCCCGGGATTCTTGGTCCGTTTCTCGGATTAGACCAACCCCATTGTGCTGACTGCTGACTACCATGTCGTGGTCCATAATCTCGGGGTGGAATAATGGGCTAGGCATCTTCCCGTGGAAATCACATCAGATCCCAAATGGACCAAGAAATGAGTTGAGCGCGCACTATAAGAAAAAAAACATAAATAATAAGTGTTCCAGTTAAAATTGTATTAGATAAACGAACAAGTGATAAACCATTTATGGTTTGTTGGTTTTACACAAGGAAGACCCCTAAACAGTCATGTTTTGGGAGCCTTGCTTTGTCTGCTGTTTCTTTTTGTCTGGCCATCCAAGTTGGATGTTGTTGTCTCCCCAGGACGGAGTGCAGCCCATGGAACGCCTTTCAAAATGTAAATGTAATCTCGCTACAGACCATTCACCTATAAATCGTCACATGTGTAAATCGTTTTAAATAGATAAGAGCTGTTGGTTGCTTTTGCCAGCCACGCTAGCTAGTCCCACACAGTCGGTTCTCAGTCACGTTGCCGACCCCTTTGTTTGGGAGTACTAATGCTAGCTGGTTAGCTCTGGGCTGATAGTCGAGCTAAAACCAAGTTCTTGTCAAATTCTAGTCAGACAGCACTTAACAATCACA
Organism: Gadus morhua; assembly: GCF_902167405.1. Lineage (NCBI taxonomy): Eukaryota > Metazoa > Chordata > Actinopteri > Gadiformes > Gadidae > Gadus > Gadus morhua. The sequence goes on along the minus strand of NC_044055.1, from coordinate 19,572,981 downwards.
AACATGAAAACGGTATTAACTTATTTACCTTGAGTGTCTTGCCCTTTCTCTTTGATCCCTCTTGCGTCTGGTTATTTCTTGAAGGAAAGATGAGAAGCAGCCGGGAGGCGACCAGTGTGCCCTGTGAGCTAGCAAGCTAGCTAGCACGCTAAATTGGGGGCGTTGAAGAAAATGTTTAAAAATGAAAAGAGGACTAACTGTGCATAAGATCTCAATGCGGTCGTACGCCAAAGCATGCAGGTGTCCCCCGCAAAGCAAACCGGTTAGGTGACAATCATTTGAATTCCATGCAGATAAATTACCTTTGAGTAAGACCCAGTTTCTTGCTCCTTCTCCCTCCTGTTCCCTGACCCTGGTCCACCGCCTTTGTCTCGCCGAGCGCACGCCGCTCAGACTGTCTCCTCCACACGGGACTGACGTCACCCGCGACACAACAATGGGTTCAAAGGCCATGGAATACACGGAGCGCATCACAGTTAAGCAAGCTTATTTTGTTTTTGTCGCTCGATATTGTTTGTGCGATTTTTTACACATGTTTTTAGATTGCAAAATGTAATACCATTTTGTGAGGTATTGATTGTTACGTAATATGATGTATTCTATTTTGTCATGGTAGGGTGTGTTCATCATGGCTTCGCGAGGAACGTTTTTTTTTTGGGTGGACCCACAAAAGAATGATGCTCATGATGTAGGTCGTGGTTTATTTTCATAAAAATGTGGCTAAGTTATACGTTGGTTCATGGCTATGTGAATGGTTGGTACTTAAGACATATACTGAGATAAATGCACAAAGATTCAACCAAGACGAGTTACGAAAAAGGTTACATTTATTGGAGTGGCATAACGTGGTACAGAAAACATTTGTGAAAACAAATCTTGGGGGGGGGGGGGGGGGGGGGGGGGGGAGGTGGTGAGAGGTGCAATCAAAAAATAATAATATCAGTCTTCTCGGTACACATACAAATTATATATCCCCGTTTAATTTATACAGGGACAATGATCGTACATTTACAAGCATGTTTGGTTTATCCCATAAAAATGAACAACAGTAATACATTTTTAACACAAAATAAAACCGTGTAAACAGGTTTTGGGGCACGACGAAAAGAAAGGGAAAAAACGTAAAGAAAAACAACTTCTTCCCGTGTAAACATGTTAAACAATCATCACATCAAAACACTTATTCACAGTAACTGGAGTGCTACACGCACGTAAACATACCAGTTAAACACTTCAAGGGCACTTACACTTGCCGGAGAAGGTTGTTAAACAGCAAGACATTCGGAGAGAGAACCGTTAAACAAGCTTTTCAGCTCACACTTAACTGAAACATTCACATACAATGCAAAGTCTCCCCCCACATAACTCCTGTTAGCTTGAGTTCCCCAAGAAAGCATCAAGTTGAGCACCATCTGTAACTGCCACCATTCTGAAACATGGTTAGAGGTAAACGGAATAAAATGGGACTGGCAAAAAACATTGAACTGCAACTATCCGGTCAAGGATAGATTATCTATTATCAAAATAAAATTAAAAAGGAATAATAAATTGAACATAAAAACGGAATATCTTGAATAAAATGTCAGCTTCACCGTTACAAAAGTCTGAGGTAAATCTTGATGGTTGCAGTCGTTTGAAGTCCTTTCTACGCAAGAGAATGGCCCTTTCCATGCAACTCCTTGGAAAAAAAAATCCTGGAAGTAAATAATGTTATTACTGTAGTTATTCATTATACATTTCTTCTGATCGATGTCATTCACCAACAGGTACACTAGTATTTGATCAGAGCAGCTTTTGGCTGGGAGTCAAACACCATCTCCACTAGGCTTCCCACACCCGAATAAAGAGTATGCACATGCAATGCTGTCGCACATCACATGCGCGTGTAAAGCAGTACCCGATTTGAATGCTTACCTTTTTCATGGGAATTTCATCTGAAGGCGTGCTATTCGTCCACATCCATGGTGGTGCTGGTTGTTAATGATTTCGATTCAGCCGTTTTGTCCTCCAAGTGAGCCAGCATGTCCGCCATCAAGGCCTTCTCCAATCTCCTCCTCACGTTGTGTACCATGTCCTCCTGTTTCCTGTCACAGGAGAAAAGACAACGGATGGTTCTCTGTTTGACAGTTTACAAGTACGGCCACTTGGCGGCAACCAGCAGTGCTTTGAATGTATCCCGCTCACAGGAAGTGGTTCCAACTGAACCAAAACAGCTGGGGTAGCCAATCTGGACACAGTATTAATTCAATCAATGGTTACATCGCACATCTGTCACGAGTATCTAGCAGTGCTGGGAAGGCGTTGATATATGGCGTGTGGATGGTGTCAGACATACCCTTCCACAAGCAGCACCTTCCTCAACGCTAGCCCCACTCTGCTAGACACCTTTACATTTGAGTCTGAATGGATAGGACTGATGGAGTACTGGGAAAGCCTTCCTTTCAACTTTGCCAACTTTGGCCCCGCAGCATTACATAAATAGCGTATACATAGCTCATTGTACTGCACGTTGGACCTTTACTGTCATCTGGTAGTTGTTATTACACATTTATTTTATAATCTGTTAAAGGGTTTCCTAACCCGGCCTCTGCCTCAATGAAGGCTAACAGGGGCCTAATTTCTACAACACAAAGTTCGATGGGTGCACATTTTACACAGAAATATGCTCAACAAATCTGTCAGAGTTGTATGAACAATATAGTATTGCGCTTAAAGCTATGCAGTGTTTCCCCTACCATTGTTCAGGCCTGGCGGGCCGCCAGGCCAACGAGCGCCCCCGCCAGGCCAACAACCGGCCAAAAAAATGAAAAGAAATGAAAAAGAGAAAAAAAAAAAAAATGATTTTTTTTTTTTATTATTATTATTAGCCATAATATCATAACCATCCAAGCTCACCACCAGCTATCTCAATATGTATTGGTGCTTTATGCTCCTGTACATGAAATTAGTTTACATTAAATCAACTTCGTTTTTAGAAAAACACTGTTTATTCTCCGGCAGAAGAACTATACCATGAACCGATCGCGTAAATGCGACGTCTGATTGGTTCAGCCCGCCGTTACCATGGACATTTTTACCGCCCCCGCGAAACACTAGCCTCGTTCTTTATATGTCCATAACTTAACCAACTTGTGATGGCTAAGCAAGTGTTTTATTTGGAAATAACCAACAAATACTCTAGCATCCCGTGAAAAATGTATAACAAATCACACCATCAGCTCTTACCACCGGGCCTAAAAAAAATTCTAGGGGAAACACTGCTATGGTAAGCGATACACTAAGAAGTTTTTTCTGTCATTTACATTTACTGAGCATAACCGGACCGTTCCTCAAGACAATTCAAACCTATTGCTAAACTAGTGGGATGACTTTTCAGAAATGGCCTACCCTAATTTTAACTCTGTAATTCTCAGGTTACAATTGGTATTTAAAAAAATAGCGCCGGTCTGGTTAAGGTCTTCAATGTTCAAAATCCAACACCAATCCGCGTTGACAGGGAATCCATGGCCAAATGAACATCCCACATTTCAGGAGTCAATGCGTCTCCTACCTGATATCGTCATCAGTCACCATGAAGGCCTTGCAGAGTGGCTGTGTGGTGTTCAGCCACACTCCTGGATTCTTCTCTACTGCGGATGTGTGCTGTCCTGTGACAGGCTTAGGACTGGTGTGAAGTGCACTGGTAATGGCGGAAATTAGGGACCTGTCTGAACACACAGGGCCGACACCTGGGGAGAACAAAGAACAGGCCCGGATCAAGCCAAGGGAAATTACACGTTACCTAATTGTATCAAGTGCAACAGAGGAATGTATTCCCCGTCTCACCCTGTAAGCCCTTGGGAAGATCCATGGACTTCACTAGCTCCTCTGCAATGTCGAAGGCATTGAGACCACTCAACTTTTTCTCCCAGAACAACTAAGGACAAACAATTAGAAACTGAGTGAACAGTTTTCTTCCAAACAAAAGCTCATGGGTTGAGGAACCTTCCATGAAGGACATATTCCACATAAATATCACCAATAAAATAAAATAAAAATAACATGACACAACTGAACAGATCTTCACACGTCATTGAAAAATGTATTGATCTGTATCCATTACTGCACTCATCTTTATTCATAATAGCCCTTTCACATATGCACTGTAAGACAGACATTCTCTAGATTATACCCGGAGGGGCTGTTTGTATGATGCAAATGTCAGAATCCACGCCTCCAGAGTTTACCTTGCCAGGCCCCTAGTGTAAAATCCAGGGCATCGGAGCCCCAGAGAATTCCCAACGAGCGAGTGGGTGTGTTGCGGACGTGGTCATGACGTTTCTATCATGCGGCTGGCGCGAAACCAGGAGCATGGAGTGTAGCTGCTTCGTACTTTTCTCTTGTATGTATTTTGCCTTCTAACTTCTTTCTAACTTTTCCACTCTTCTGTTGATGTTTAATTTAGGTCTTAATAAATGCAGTGTTGATATCACTGCAGCATTTCCAAGTTGGAAGCCTCACCCGCTATCTTTGCTGTGTTGTAAACAAAACACTGCGATTATCAATTCATACTTTTTGCGTCACGTCCTGCCTCCTACGCACTCGGCCCGGGCGCCGTCCCTCGCCTAAAGTATCCAGAGTATCTCCAATGTGCGTGAACACGTCTGATACGGCTTATCTCCGGCTGTGTGTTTCATGTGTGCAAGGGCAACTCCGGATCACCCCTCGACCCGATTCTCCAGAGATTATACAGAGTTCATGTCTGAAAGGCCTATGGTATTCATGAGCTAAACTTTGAGTTGCAAGTACATTCCAGAAAGGACTGCCAGGCTTGCCACTTTATGAACTTACAGTAGATAATGCACTGGACTGTCTGGTACTGCTAGAAAATATTACAATTCACTTTGTCTATGTCAGCTATATCCTTCCAATTGCAGCAAGTCGCATTCACTAAATACAAGCCCATTATTAAACCATAGAAATGTGAGTGCACCATGTAGCATTCTGACTCACCTGTTTTGGCTGATCAAGAGCCTTATGCGGATCTGTCTTCACCTTGTTGGTTGGATGATTTGTCACCTTGGTTACAGGCTGTTTAAAGATGGAAGCGGTCTGTCTGACTGGCAGGGTTGTGTTAAGGTCAGGCTTGGACTTCAATGAAAAGGTGACAAAGAATATGGTTAAGAGGTTGGCATTGAACCATTTCTTCAAAGCCAATACATTTTACAAAATAAAAAATGACCCAGAAGAAAATTACTGCATCTACCAGTTAATTATACATAGTATCTATAGTATATAACCTCCTTATAAATGATAATTGTTTTACAATACGGCAATAGTTTCACAACACTATTAATAGTCTCAATTTGAGAAATATCTTCCAAACACAGGTTGACACAAAATTATGACATAACATGGGGCGTTCTCCGTTAACATTGTCCTTCATAAATATTCACCTTAATATGACTGCTGTGAGGAGGATGCTTATGCCGGTTGTGCTGGAGTTTGGCCGTGAGCATCCTTCCTGTGGCGGGGTCGATGGCATGCACGCCCGTGCTGTTGCCCAGACACCGGGCGATGTGTGGCTTATTCAGGAATCGCTTCGTAGGTATACTGTGGAGGAAACAAACAGATCAGTTTACTATCATTCAGCATGCTCCCTGCAGCGTCGTAATCAACGGTTGTGCGCGTTCGTTTATTCGTGTATTTAAGTAAACATCAACAATGATCGGTGGTCTTTGACCGTCAATGCGTTGCAAAGGTCACGTATCCGTGTTAAGGCCTATCAAGTCAAACATTTGTAAACAATGAAAGTTAACTTGCTAGTCAAACTAGCCGACATTAGCTACAACTACCGGGACGTTACAAGTTAAACAACTATTCGAAACATGACTTTGCCTGCGCCTTCCGTCAAACAACACACATTAAGACATTAGAGACGTAGATTCGCTAACAAAGCTGCACTACTTAGCCCTTGAGCGGTGTCAGTGTAAGGACCAGGCAATGTGTTTGTTAGCTAGGCTAGCTGGTAGGTCCTGAATCTGCATAAAGTAGCCGATGCGTTCGTGCATTTATTGAAACAACAAAAACTCAACGTATAACTTTTTACCCTTTTCTCTCCATCCTTTCTGTCTTTGTTGAAGATGTTTTTCTGGTATAAAAAGTTGAGGTAGCGTAACTTAGCAAGATCCGGATTAGCTAGTGTTTAGGGTTTCCCGTGTTGTCAGCTGTCCTGCTTTCTCCCGTCTAGACTTTATTAGATCACTCCGCAACCACTAACGAGCCATCCGTCGGCAGTGCCTCTAAAAACTAGTCCCACGATTACAAAGGATTTTGCTAGATTGTGTAAAATGAGTAGAAATTAATATAAGGCATGCATGTTTGTCAACATTATGGTAACGTTTATGAAATGCTGAAACTAAATACAATGTATTAATTGCTAAAAAAAAAATATTAAGAAACTATGGGAAAATACTGTGCATTAAACAAATGTGTATAGCTTTAACCATAGGTTAAATACTCAAAAGCGGACTTTGTTTAACACTACACAAATGCACCAAATATCCATAAAGATGAAATATAGGTGACTGCTAAAAATATTCCTCAGCCTTTACCAAAAACTAAATATAGCCTAACTTAAATATAATAAAATATATACAATATCTGAAACGTTTTTTTCCTGCATTTCGGTCATTGCCTTTCCAAAATGTTCGATTTTACTGCACAGGATGTAAGCATTTTATGGAAGATTAACCAGTCAATGCATATGTAGCCTATGTTTTTATTCATGCAGCCCTCTCAGTGAGGTGACTCGAATGTCCCTGGCCAATAAGGCACGGGAACAACATATCACATTACACATGATAGATAAGAAGAATTGCAAACGCCAAATACACTTATTCAAATGACTATTTCACCGTCCCACTCACCGCTTGAGGTCATGTAAAAACAAATGAGGTATCAACTGTGGTTAAGATGTCCTTGACGAGATGGAAAGGCTATTGATGTTGGTTGCGGGTACGACATGGCTGTGACCGCCTCTGTTTCAGGTCTGCGGTTGGGCTTGGTGGAACACACTCTGCAGCACACACGTGCTTCCATAAGTGTTCACCCTCCAGGTCAGATGCAGTTAAGACAAAATGTCAAAAAAATTCATCACATCCTCATTGTCTGCTGCATTCACAAAAGGTATACACTTCTCCCAAGATAAACTTGCAGCAATGTCAGTGTGTGCCACACCATGGCAAAGTTATTCTTAAACTTGAACTAAAATGACTAAAATACAAGATTGCATTAAGTTAACTTCCAAGGATAAGATCCACACAATAACAAGGTTTCCTAAATAAAGGCGTCCCCAATTAAATGTACCTATTAAATGTAGTTGAGAGGCAGTCTTGAAAAGCCGGTGAACCCAAAACCATTTTTTTGGTTTTAAACATTGTAATTGTTGTAACATTGAACATGATCATCAACACAGATAGCTATACTATTGCATCATACAAAAAGAATAACAAAAAGAAAAGTAAAATCCTATGTTTTTTCTCACCAAATGACATTTGAACGGGCCACTCTGCTGGAAACACAGGTGGTGTTCTTTTAGTGACGTCTGATTGCCCTTTCCAAGGCACTGAGACGTGACTAAAATAACAATCACCTGGCATACCTTTGGCATCACATTGCAGCATTTATTTTGGTCTGGAGAATGTATCCACAACACAATGTCTAAAAAAAGTGCAATCTTTTGATCTATGATATTAACGAAGGCGTGTAGGATATATCAGCGGAGTGGTCATATAATTGTGTTACTCACCTCGTCAAACATTGATAGAAATACTTAGGAATATTTGTCAAAAGGAATACATGTAAACATACTGATAACATATTTCCAATAGTCTTGTCTAAAATAAAATACATCGCAAATACCAGTAGCTCACTTCCTGCTCAGTCCTGCTCAACCATAGCCTCTGCCCTGTAGGCTGATTCTGGAGCTAGCTGCGCTCATGGCTCAAACAGGTATGGTTGCAGGTTGTGCACCTACTGTGTCCTGTGGGCCAGGGACAGAGGAAGGAGTTTAAAGGGGACAGAAGTCCTCCACCTCTTCTTTAAGAATTCTAATTAGTTGAATGAGGGATGTTTCCATGCCTTTTTTTTTAAATAATAACAATCTTGTAACTAATCCCTCGATGAGATGCATATGTGCTTGGAAAGAAAAAAAATGACATTATAGGGAGCAATTTATATTCTGTCACTTGCAGCCTTTATGGAGGTGGAAATAGTGCCACCCTGAGTTCATCTGGAGATACAGCAATTTCAGTGTAATTTATAGACTCAAACCCCTAGATATAAATGAGAATGAGAGTAATCGGGATGCCATTTCGTAAATTCTAACCTTAACCTGGAGAGGATACTGATATAAGTATTGTCTTAATGATAGCATCACAGTCTTAGGATGTGATGCTAAGAATGAATTATAATATGTATAGTTAATATGGTGATTTTATTATGAAATAATTATAGGATCATAATTTAAAACTAACTTTCACCACTTACATAAACTACTCGTAATTTCCCGTGAATTTGCTTGCTGTTGATAGTCCAGTAGGTAAGGTGAACCACATCTCCCACCGTCCCCTTAAAAGCCATGTAGGCGACTCTGCAGAGAGAACAAGAGCTTGATTAGTTATTCGCTTATTTCAGCGTACTATCAAAATAAGTATAATGCCATTATATGTTAGTAATATATAATGTCAAACAAATGGGTTATATCCAAAGTGTACTAGTAAAACAAAAGTTTTCTGTAAACATTCTAGAACAGCTACAAGTTATATTTGAGGACATCAACACACGCATCGAAGCAATCTGGTATTTATAAAGTGTAGAAAACAGACAAAATGTAAGGATGACTGGCAGCATTGTTAGGTAGGCTACCAGCCAGTTGCGGAATACGGCCGGGGTTGCCAGCTTGGGCGGGAAATCGGGCCAAATCTGGCAACACTGACTACGGATAGCTTGTGAGCGAGGCAATCAGACCAGCACAGTTCAGGCTGGTTGGCCTACAAGCCGTTCATGGCCATTCATAGTTGGAGCTGACTGATCGAATAAGTCTTACCAGGATTGGCGATGCACACATTCTTCTTCCCGGTGAATTTAGAAGTCAATTTAGTTTGTTCCGCCACGTAAACAAAGCAAGCGAAAGTATCGAAGGTCGAAACTTTATATCTACTAGCGCCCAGGCCTCATTGCGCACGCGCAACAAATCTTCTGTAAACACCACTTGGCTGTCACCTTTTAGTTTGATGAAAGTAATACCTCGCAAAGGTTTATTTTAGTAGGCCTATTATTGAAGTTAACATGGAACCATGTAAGACAAAGACATGGTTAGCTGATCGCTAGATAATATTTGTAATGTATTGGGATCATTTAACTAATGTCCATTTGCAGTATACTGCAGTTGATTGATATTGGTATGATATTGATTTGATTGATATGAAGGCCTATGCAGTGCAGCTCAGTAAATTAGAAAAACACAGAACTGAAATTACCGAATTAATAAAAATAACTAAGTATTATAGAAAGTCAATTTACCCTATACAAAGCAAAACATTACCTTTGCCGTTGTCCATAGCAGAGAAAAGCCTTATGTAACCATTTATTAGTATTTTTTTCCATTTAGCTCAAACAAGACATTGGAAAATGTATGTATTGTTATTAAAAATGGCACATTTATTGCTACATTACTGTTATATACACGACAGCTCTCAATATCTACTTTATATATAAAAAATAGGAAACTGGAGGCACTTTGAGGACATACCTTACATACATAGTGTCCCCAAATATGATGATGAGACAGTGGCTTGTGGAGCAGTGTATCTATTGTGTACAAGAGTAGGTTGAGTTGGTCTTCCCCCGCCAAAAAAATAACACAAAATATCTTGTGTGTCTTGGAACACAGAATATACTGTAGAAATCTTTCTCATAAAGGTAAATGAAATGTAGCAATGTGTAATTTCACTTTCATACATCGGACCAAAAGCGCACCCAGATAAGTCGGGTGTGCGGGACAGGAGTTTGGGAGAATTGACAGCGCTGCTCCATCGGGCGAGCATGAAACAAACGGACAAAATGACCAATATTGGTATACAAAACACTGTTACATATCAGTATCCGTTTACAACAATAAAACTGATGTGGACATACCGCTGTACATATATAATGCACATGCCATCAGGGATGAAGATATATTTCTTAAATAAATTCAGTACATACTAGATACGTTTGAAATAGTCGTTGGGGTCCTCTTACCAAGTTAAAAACATGATGTAATCAGGGTGTTTTCCCCTCTCCTATAAATTCATTAACTATATCTTACTTCACAAACTGACAGAAATCAGTGCCATGAAGTGTCATTGTTCATTTTGATGCACTGAGATGTACGTTTAATTGTTCATTTTGATGAGCTGGGATGTAAATTGAATTGTTCATTTTGATGTGCTGAGACAATGTCAAATGTCCTAAGTAAATCTTTTTTTTTTTTTTTTTTTAAATACATGTTTTTATAAAAAGGTACAACCTAGTAGTCTTTCACTGTGTAGTAGACAGGTATTCAGGCACTAGTGAGCAACCATTATCAAAACTCCCAAAGTCAGGAAAAGACTAAGGCCACCCTTTTGATTTGTTTATATGTTTCATATGCTGTCATAATGAAACTAGGAATATTAAGCAGATTGTACACAACAAACGTACCTAACAAGAGTCAGTAATTGATATGGGCCGGGACTTCAGTCAAAGGAAGAGTGGGGCTTTGGTGAAGAAAATGTTCAACAAAAGTATGTATTATGACACCCAACTTGCAAGCGGCAGAAGATTTCCACTATGCCTCGTGTTATAGTACATTTTTCGAAACGTATTTTGAAAAAGCATAGCAATTTTGTGCTGCTGGTAGAAAATATTGGCATTTCTAACATCCAAGCACCGGACACAAATCCATTTAAAATAAAAGGGGTACACCTCACTTTGTTCCTGGCATCTAAATTGAGCTTTCTTCAATTTAAACAATGTAAACAAACAAACAAAAAGCATTCCAAAAGTAAAAACTGATACATCTATCTTACAAAGTAAAAAATACAATACAAAAACTGAAAGATTATTAAATTCTACAAAAAAAGGAAGATTCTTACAAACATGTTTGCAATAATAATAAAAAAAACGGGAGGATGGGTTGGGGGGGCTGGGGAAAATCGGTGTGGGGGGGGGGGGGGGGGGGTGGGGGATCGGCTGGGGGGGATGGGGACACCAAATGCAACAACAGCCAAAAATAAAACATGAACAAAGAAACAAATCAAAACAATGGCAATGGGGTAATACTACCAGAAGGTAGCGCAATAACACTCATGATCCCTTTCAAATCTTTTTTTTTTTTTCAATTTCCTGGTTAAATGCAGTTTACTAAAATACAGTTCGCTCTCAGTCCTACATTAAGTCTCCCACATCCGAGTGAGTGTGGCCCTGGCCACAACAGAAGGTTCTCCGCCGTGCGGTTATGAAAAGCGTCCCAAGGTTCACGGCGGGCCCTGGGGGCATGGCAGGAACACGGCGACCCGTCCGCGCCGCCGCCGCTGCCACCGCCGCCGCCGCGGGTGGAGGAAACTCCGACGGGCCCTGTCTCCGCGTGCCCCGGGGGTTGCCATGACAACCGGCCGAGGATGAATGGCGCCGAGGGCAGTGAAGGTTACGTTGCGTTCGCCTCCGTCCAGCAGCAGTATCCAAATGGCGTGCGCATGCACACCACCCACCCATCCCCCCCCCCCCCCCCCCCTCCCCCCATGTGATCAGCGGGAAGCTCCACTGGTAATGAGTCCTCTCTCTTGTGTCGGTCGGTGGTTTATCCCTCTCTGGCAGTCGTTCCATTCTGTAACCATGGCAGTGACATTAAAAGATGGCCGGGACGTAATAGTTTGGGGTACCAATGGCTAAAATAACAAATACCTAAGTCCGTGACTGGCAGAGTTCAGTTTTTTTTATCTTAAAAAAAAAACAATCTACAGCCAATAGTAACTAGCATACACACACGCACACAAAAGATGAAACATCTCTGTCCAGTATTTCAAATGCTATTATGGCCTTGTCTCTCCAAACCTACATCCATATTTCAGTCATCTTTTAAGGGGGAAATGAAAATTATTGTAAATTTATCATGACCAAACACTATGCCTAAAATAGGCAAACATTACAACAGGTATTATTCAAACACATGATTTACTCTGGTGTCCTTTTTTGCCTGTAATGAATGTAAGACCTCCTGTTCCAACGGGAATGCCGAATAACTATCCAAGGATACAGATCCCAAACTTGCTCCATTGAGCAATTTATCCAAAAGTACTATTTGATCCAAACACAATTTGCTCCCAACAAGAAACCAACTTTTGTTTTCTTTTGAAATGTCTTACAAAAAAAAAAAAAACATAACCGGTAGACCGGACCTCATTATGTTCCGATTTCAAAAAGTCTCCAAAAAAATGTCCCTTCAGAGTTCACAGATTTGCAATTTTCAAGACTCCTAAAACTCTTTCGATGAATGTGCTTGATACTCTCTTATTCATGATCAGGAATGTGGCCACTGGCTTTGCGGTAATGAGGTGTGTGTGTCCGTGTTTTCCATTTGTTTTCTGTTTTTTTTTAACACGCACTGTAATGCATGATAATAGGTTAAGGCCACATGTTTTAAGGGCTGTACAATCAACAGGAACTGCAAGGCAAGAAGAAAAAAAAAAAAAACAGGATTAGTCTTAGGTTTTTGCCCAACGTATACATTTCTTTATAAATTTGTGTAATAATGTGTAATGCTGCTTTTCCATGGCCTTGTGCATAAACAACGTTCTTTGAGCAATTGTGAACATACCCTGTGAAGGACAAAGTACTTCTCTTACAGGTTGGCAGTCTAGTGAGTAGGCGGGACATCTAGTTCAAATCATAGCCCACAACCAAGAGTCATTATAATGGGTCAGCTACCTTTGTATTTAAAATTACATCCAGTGGCGGCAACACTGGAAACCAAACGAAGGCAGCAAAATGACTGATCTGGATATTAGCGTGAGGCCGACCTGTTCAGCCGTGAACCAGTCAGCCCAATGGCCATACTGTTGAACGGAATTGGTTGCAGACGAGCCCATCGTTCACAAAGCCTGCCTCTGAGGCGCTCGCTTTTTAGTAACGCGGTGAAGCTCGCGGCACGGTGCGCCTCAGTTTAAGCGTGGGAAAGCAGCACAACCTTGGACTTGATCCATCGGATCCGGCGATCTTACGGTGGACGTACCTGAGAATCACATATGGTTCACTGGGTTGTGTCCATCTCCTCCTAGCCCGGGGTGACCCCCTCCCAGCTGCATCTGGGGGTCCACGCCCGACACCTTCTCCTCTTCCCGTCTCTTCAGGCACGCAGCCTTTGGGTTTAAATTACGCTCTTTGGAGAGAAGGACACACAGGGAAAAGTCAAGACCCTGGACAGCGGTGGCAGCGCGTCTATAATGATCATCGCAGGGCTAAGGGGGAGTGCTGGGACATGGCAACACTGAATGAACAGAAAATGTGACAAAGCAAAAGAGAAGAGAGTAGGAACATAAGGCGGTGAGGAGAGACGGCAGCAGAAGAGCAGGAAGGCTCATCCTCTCTTCCCCATTCGTTAGGCTTTTGTTCCTCCAGGTGAACCAAAAGAGAAGGGGTGGCAGAGGATGGCTCAAGCAAGTCAAGATGAGGGTTAGGTGTGGACGCAGAGCAGCTCCTATTGGTAGTTGGATAGAATTGGGTGAGAGGGTGTGGAGGGGGGGGGGCGCAGTCTGACGACTCTATGCCCCCTTTTGCACGTCTCGCACACCAGCCATCGCGAGATGGGCTGGGTGGGGTTCTGGAAGGCATTCCAGTAGACGGGGGCGGGGGGGGGGGGGGGCGACCTACCTCGCACCTGCTTCTCCAGCCCCAGTATGACCTGGACGGCCTGCTGCAGTATGATGAGCTTGGTCTGGGCCTTGTCGCTCTGCAGGTGGAGCTGACACATGCGGCCCAGCTCTCGGAAGGCTTCGTTTATGTCGCGCACGCGCACCCGCTCCCTAGCATTGTTGGCCAGCCGCCGCTCGCGCTCCCGCTGCTCCTTCTCCTCGGCAGTCAAGTTCTCGTCGGCCACCGAGACAACGCTGCAGCTGCTGCTGGGAGGAGAGGGTTGGTTTGGAAGGTCTGGTTAACAAACCCAAACCACAGCCTCGCATCTGCCCCCTTACCCGTGCGTCGTTCACCCGCCCGGCCTCAGATGTGCGCCCTTAAATGCCGCCCTCGCTCCCTAAATACCGGCCTGCCTTACCATACTCCCCACCGCGACCGCGACAACCCCCCCCCCCCCACCCAAACGCCCGTCGTTTCTGTTTTTGTTGCTACTTGGTGCGGAAGAAACTCCTGTGTTGTTACTGGCTACGTATTCGGTCCTTCATGTCTAGCCAAGTATGACTCAAGCGGTGGACTGGAGGGAAGAATCTGGCGGAGGCGTGTGGCAGGAGAGAGCGGAGCGGTGGAAACTGAGGACATGGCTTCTTGGGCTGTACCTGGTGTGGGAACCACAGACCAGCAGCCTTTTGCGACCAAAAGGTCCAGTTCTGATGCCGTCGCGGACAAACGCGCACACACAATTGTTCTCGGCCAATACATCTCTGTGTGTGATTTGAGGAGAGGAGCAGGCAGGGTTTTTTTTTTTTCCCCCCCTCGGGCCTGACAGAAATATTCAAATTAATTTGGACCAGGACTGACACGTTGGTAGTCGAGCCCAACCAATTTTTCTTAAAAAAAAAAAAAGGTCAGCGGTTCTGCTGGTCGCCGAGGTCGGGACGGGAGATGGAGAAGGGCTTGTGGGCACTGTCAAAAAGGGCGGTGAGAGGGGATGAGGGAGGGAGCGAGGATGGAAGCGACACCCTCTGCCAGATATAGCGCACAGACAAGGCCATGAAAAGGAAGCCAAAGGGAGAGACTTGTGGTGTTGTGTTAAATACATCAGGGGGAGAGACGATGTATTTATTGGAGGATGAGGAAGAGGAGGAATCTGCTGCCATCTGCGAAAGGAAGATGAGAAGAGAGATGGGCGGGGGAGATGGATGAAGGAATGGAAATCTGTGTACCGCGTACAGGCCACTGGGAGGCCAAATAAAAAGAGGGAGGAAACGTTTGGAGAGGGCCAGGGCATGCAGCACGGAGAAGGAAACTGCAGTTAAGGTGGAATGCAGGTTAACACACATGAGGACAAACTACCGTGTGACAACCCGTCCCACACGATGACCAGTCACAGAGCGGTGCATGGTAAGGTTTACAGCCGCACAGGGCAGAAAGCATGTGTAACGATGACAGACAATGGGAACACAAACGACTCTTCCAACTGTTCTAAAAACACAAAACACTTTGCTATGATGTCTTTAAATGTTTAAGGCGTTGTTTGTTAGAAGTAGCACAATGAGACACAATCTAAGCGAAAGGGGAATGAGGGAACCGCGACTTAAGGAGAAAACAAAAAAAAATAGGTAATGTTAATTCAGTTAAGGGACAGACACATGGAAGCATGTTCACAGTGGAGACAGAGCGTCCATTGTAGGGTAGGTACATGGACTCTAAGCACACACATCGCGTCAGGGCGGGCCCTAGCACTCTGCACCGCGTGCACGTGTCAGTCGGAAGAACGTAATCCTCTCGAAAGAGTGCACGTCTCAAAACACCCACACGCGGTTTCACTTCTTTGTTTCCCTCGTTCTGGGGCCCCCCCCACGGCGGGCTTGTAGCCCTGCGGCCTTAATGAGGGGCCGGGCCCCGGGTCAGACCCACAGGGACTAGTTCAGCCACTTCTGCTCTGGACAATGCTTATGACTTTGGCCCCTTCCGGCCGGCTAGGATGATATCCGGTGATGTCGCTTGTTAAACAACAATGGCAAGTGACATCACTTGGCACGAAGAGTGTTTGTTATTGTGCCCTCTCCGTCCTCTGGTCACCCTTTTGAAGTAATATCTACCATCTAGTAGTACTTTAAAATTGAATTGAATCCGGGTTGGAGTCCCAGAGAAGGACCAAGTTTCTTTAGGTCGGGTTGGAGTCCCGACGTGGGTACCAGAGAGAGTTGGTCTGATCTTAAATACATTGCACCTTCTAAAATGCTGATCTATTGTATTCATTTCTTTGCATATGTTTTCTTTTACTTATTTATTATTTTATTTTATTGTGTGACAGTGTTTATACGTGAAGCACTTTGAGTCTGCCTTGTGTATGAAAAAGACTATATAAATAAAGTTGCCTTGCCTTGCCTAAAAAAGGGGCACATGTACTAGCATCTACTGAGCACTGAGTAGCGACATTGGAAGCGTGGGAAAAGCATTGTTCCGTTCAACAAGGAGGAAAGCAAAGAAGTGAAGCCTGGCAGGGAGGTTTTGGATCGGAACAGCGCCCCCTTCCCCTCCTCCTCCTTCCCGGGACCCCCACTGACCTCTGACTTGCTGCTCCAGGTTGAGTATAACGTTTACGGCCTGGTGCAGTATGAGGAGTTTGGTCTGGGGTTTCTCATTGCTTAGGTGTAGCTGACACATGCGCCCCAGCTCCTTAAAAGCCTCGTTGATGTCCCGCACGCGTAGCCGCTCGCGAGCGTTGTTTGCCACCCTCCGCTCTTTCTCCCGCTCAGCCTTCACTTCCACCGGCAGATCCTCGTCATCGTCATCCAAATCCACATCGTCCCCGCTGGCGGAGCGATAGTGGCAGAGGAGGGGAAGGAAACAGGAGCAGTTTGTACAGTGGGCCAGGAATGGGCGACTCTACAGGGTTGCGTTGCGGGCAACTCAAGACATTTTTTATCTGGTCAACTTCGAATATATATATACATATATATAGCAAAATGGATGACTCTACATGTTCTAGTAAAAGGTTCTAGTTCGAGTCCCATAAAAGTATTACAAATTAATGACATTATACTTTAACTACTGCTTTAGGAGGCATACTAAATTATATTCATCACTGTCTGTGGGGCATTTTTGTACTGGCAAATGTTCCTGATTCGACTGTAAACGAGGCATGCTGTGTTTTTGCTTTAGAGCCATCTACTTGTTGAGAGGGACTTACGATTCTGTTGCACGGGTTAGCCTGGTTAAGAGTTGGGATATCCGAAATTCACCCACGTCTGAACTAACGGGTGACACACTCATCTCATTTTATTCAGATGTACCGTCAACCAGACTGCGGAATTAAACCCCCTTTAAGATCCACGTAGCCACGCCAAGTCTAACTAGATTTAGTGTTGGCCTGTTTCCAGATAAGTCAACTGAGATTAGCACCCACCCCAGTTTAAACATGTGTAAAGTTCATTCATTATCCTTACTTCTTAAACAACAGATCTAAGCTAGCATCACTTATTACAGAACATAGAAATCAACATCTACAGCAAACATTAAAAACCATGAGCGATTAAACATACAAACAAACTTAAATAGCCCAGAAATAACATCAAAATAGCTCTGTCAACGTCACAACGGGCGGACTCTCTAAACACCTGGATCGGATGCGAGCCTTCATGTCCTTCCTCTCGTCGTCCGACTTGTCGTTCATGGAGGAGTTGTCGTCGTCGTCGTCCTTGTCCTCCCGCTTGAGGTCCCCCCCGCTGGAGCGGGACAGGCCGCCGGGCAGCCCTAGGAGAGAGGTGAGCAGTGAAGACACTGAGCAGGCCGAAGGAAGGCCTGCTGAGGAGCGTTACACACAGGAGTCCCACGGGGCAGGGGCGTGGAGAACAAAGTGCAGCGCGCAGTGTCGTGTGGCGTCGTGTCCGCCGCGCGCGAGGCTTACCATTGAAGCCTTCGGCCTGAGAGCCCGGCTGGCCAGAGGAGGCGCCGTGCTGGCCGTGCAGCAGGCCGCCACTAGAGGGCAGTCCAGGAGAGTCCTCGTGGTTGCCTCCTGATATCTGCAACGGTGGAATAAAAGAATGGCGTTTTTGTTGCATACATTTTTTTTTTCCCCCCCGCACAAACATCAATTTGTATATCCCCGTCGGGTGCTTTAGTAACGACGGAGGCGTCACGGCGTCACGGCCCTCCGTGCGGGACTGTTCTCAGACACATCGTACGCCCGGTCCACGCGTCCGCGTGTTTATTTAGCTTCATTCATTCACGTGGCCCCGTCTCCTCCAGCCTTCATTATGTGGGGGTCCTCACCAGTCCCTGAAGGCGACTGGCCATGCCCAGCCCCGCGCTGCCGAAGGTCTGTGCCAGCCCCATGCCAGACGAGAGCAGGCTGTGCATCTCTGCCAGACCTGGGCCTCCCTGGCCGCCGGCGTGACGCTGGAGAACATGGATGGCTTCTTCCAGACGGTCCTCCATTTTATTCTGCTGTGGAGGTGGTGTGCAGAGGGAAGACCGTTTACGATGGCGGCCATTTTTCACTACCGCACAGAACGTATAGATGAGCGTCTGGGATGCTAGGCTCGCAGGATGCAGTGACGGACGTAAATAAATACTAAAGCTTGTTTAGTGTGTGTAGTCATCCACACGTTGTCAGATTCAAACCGTCACTACACTACAGCCTTATTTTAATACGCATTGATTACATTAAAGGAAGTTAAAAACAATAAGCGCTTGAACCAGGCAGACAGATGATGGTGCTAGCCTAAAGCCAGAGTTAATTATTTTTATTTTTGGGAGTAAAACGACTTAATCATTAAGTCGATTTACACATTGGAATTTGAAGCGTTTGCATTCTTAGTTTAGAATTCTAATAGTTTGTGTGAGTGGGTTTGTGTGCAGGGGTGTGTGTGTGGAAATAGCAATATAGACTTACAAGAGCTTGAATTCCTCCCTCAAAGTTGGGGGAGGGTGTGGCCTGGCCGGAGGACCGGGTCCACTGGGAGGCGGAGCCTGGGGACAGCAAGAGTTCAGTTCACGCATTTCATTGGCCGGGACCAACATGCATTGGACCCATCACTTGCTTGAGAAAATTAAATAAAAGCTCTGCAACTTGATAAGATTCCTATCTCCAGCCTTTATTGCGAGTCGTTTTTGTCTTGGGCTTATTAGCTCAGGCTACATATAATGGCACTCCAACAACTCAAAAGAATGGTTTCTGTAATTGAAAAAAGCATTTCCATTTCCCCTTATTCTCGTATGCAAATCGGTTTGTTCTGCTTCGGTGCATTGCCAAGATGCCTTCATGACTAAATATTTATTTTGGAGAGCCGAGAAAAAAAAAAGAAGAAAAAAAAAAGAGCCGATCCGGATGTGAATGTGCTCCTCACAGAGGCACAGCCAAGCTGGGCTGGCTCCATGTTCCCTCAGAAGTTACTTATCATTCAAATATACCGCTTATGCCAACGTCAAACAGCACTGTTCAGACAGCATAAGGCCCATTAACACACTATTAACCTCATCTATTAAAACATATATATTTCACTGGTCCAAACCCCTTTGTTAATCCTAATTTACCCATCAGTGTCGGCCCCATTTGCTTACTTTGGTTGCATAGATGCAACAAAATTAAACGGTAGGCTAGTAGATTGTCAATTACTGCGTAATGACTCCAAATGTTTCAGATGCTTCCCACCGGATCCGATTCCAACAGCGCAATTTATGGCACACAGACCGAAGAGCACCGGAATCACACCACCACCAGCACTGATAGATTACCTCATCGCTGTACAATTCACCAGCAGCTGCCTTTCCAAACAACTGCAACATTTTGCATTTTTCTCTTGAAAAACAAATGCCCACTCCAACAACCAGTCAGAGTCGCTCTCCCGGGCGACAAGGGGAGCCATGGAGCCTGATGGGAAACACAGCCCTCCTCACGCCGTAAAAACGTCGGAACCACTTCCCATCGACTCCTCTTATGCGGGACTTGGGAGGAACAACGGTGAGGGGCTGCGAAAAGCGGCGCGCCAGCCTGCAAGCCTCCTTGAAACTCGGGTGACCTTGAGGCTGCATATATAAGAGAGGTGCTTGTGGGCCACTGCTCACCTGAAATAGCCTGGGGCGAGCCGGCGGGGGGAGACGGAGATGAAGGGAAGGCGCTGCTGGTTGCGTCCGAGGGATAGATCTGCAGAGACACACGGGGTGGTAGAAAACCACGCCGTCACGAGGAGTTCTACTCGAAACGCACAAAGTCGTCCTCGGATTCCGTGCCTCTCCTATACTGTTTGCGTTTCAAAGTCGGGATATTCTGAGGCTACTCACAGATGCCAGGGCTTTCCCGATCTCGTCGCCTGAACTTCCGGGAGCCGTCCCTCGGTTGGCTGCCAGGGAAAACAGAGCAGTGTGTGCGTTAGAAACACCCAGCACAACTAATCCCACACGGGACAGCTCTGCAAGTAGGGTAGTCTCAAAAAAATAAAACACACACACACACACACACACACACACACACACACACACACACACACACACCGCCAGCCAGACACACACACAAACGTAAGACACATACGCGCAAGACAAAACACAAACGTAAGACACAAACACACAAGACAAAGACACATGACACACAACCCACACAAACGCAAGACACAAACACGCAACGCACAAGACAAACAAACACGACACAAAACATGCAACGCAAAAACACAAGACACCCACGCACACACACAAGACAGACAACACAAGACACACAACCAGGACGAGGGCGGGGGGGGATGTGTGGAGCTGTACCCATGATGGCGTCGGTGCCGTTGAGCGGCGGCGTGTGGTTGGGGGGGCCGTAGCCGCTGGAGGCCGAGTGGAAGCCGGGAGGGTGGCTCCCGTTCACCTCGCTGCCGTGCAGCGGGTAGCTCTGGGGGGACAGGGGCAGCGGCTGCCTCTTCTGCGTCCGCAACGACAGAGAGGCACGACAGGGCTTTAAAGACAGGTGCTGCAGGTACCGTTTAAGAGTGGGGAGGGGGGGGGGGGGAGAGGGGGAGCAGGAGACGGGTTTTGGAGATTTTCTTAATAAATGCTCCTTCTCTCCCTCCATTTCCCAACCGTTGAGTGTTATATTCGCGCTGCCGTGTGCATAACCGTGATTGACAGGCAAGATGGATACCCCAAACCAATCAGGGTCAGAGAGGAGCCAGAAGCGGTCTTAAATCCAAATGGACTCATACAGAAGCAGGCACACAGTCGACCGGAACTGATCGTCTCACAGAGCATTTCACTCACTAATGGCTGACGGATGGCTATGGCATTTCTAACAAATTACACTCAAATGATAGCTCTTAAATCTTGCCTACAGCGCCCGTAACCACACAGAAAACAGAGATCGACGAATCCTCCCTTTCGCCTCCTTCTTCCTTTCCGTGCTTTCTAAATGTTGCAGCGGGTGCCAGGGCACCGGAGACCTCGCTGGGCCCCAGCCAACGGAGCGAGCAGAGGGAGGGGGGGGAAGAGAGAGTCCCGGCAGCGCTTACCAGCCTGTCCTGGGGTTGGATGGCAGTGAAGGGGGCGTGCTGGCCCAGGTGGGGGGAGTTGCCCAGCACGGCAGAGTAGCCAGGCTGCACCATCGGCCCGGCAGCCGCCCACGGATCCGAGGAAGGATGGAGGCCTTCTGTTATGGAGGGGGTGGGGGGGGGGGGGGGGGTTGTGTGGGAAGAGAGAGAGAGACAGAGAGAGGAGGAGGAGGGGGAGGGGGGGGGGATGAGGTATATAAACCAGCCACAGGAGATGAAAGACAATGAAAGCCACATATGAGACATGTCACATTACGGTGACGACTTTATTCAACCATGAGGGAGTCATTGGGCACGGGGCTGGGCTGGGTGCTGCTGGGGTGGCCCAGGCCTGGGGCAGCGGCACCCAGTCCACTGGCTTACACATATGCTTAGCAAGACAACAAAACACTGTATCTCACCGGCCATCTGCGCCAGAGAATTACCATCACAAACTGATTCCTTTTTTTTTTTTTTAACAATTAACAATTCTTAACAATTTTGTTGAGCATTGACGACTAGATAGCAGAGAAGGGAGGACTTTTAAAGCAGGGGGCACGGCCCGGGCGTGAACCCACCTTGCATGTAGAACGGTGCCTGGTAGGCGTTGCCCCCCTTGGAGGGCGGGTAGCCAGCGCTGTCCCGGTTAAATTCCTCCCCTGAAGCCGGTGCATACACCTGAAATAAACACACACACGCACAAACACACGTCAAACCAAGGAGGACCTTTCACAATGCAATTGTTACGTAAAAGCTAAAAGGCGTAACAAACAAAATGCCCCCCCAGTCTTTTAGCCAACGTTTTCTAGATAATCTCCAATATTATAATGTTATGCAAAGGCTTACATATACACTTATATGAGCATTTAAATAAACAAACATACAAATAGGACAACAGATTTGCCATCGCTGGTTGATGTTTTTAGCCTTATTTATATATTTTCTAAATGTTCTACAAATGCACTACTCTCTCAGGGTCGCGTGTCAAACTGAAAATACAAGGAATCATCCAACCAATGATTTCCAGACTTTCAACGGGACAAGTGCTTGCAGTTTATGGAAACATCCTCTTGGTCATGATGGGCTCTGGGCCCATGAGCAGCACCCCGTCGGACCTGGTGCTCCCGAGGGGGGGGCCCACCTGTGCCACTTCCCCCCCCAAAGCTTGGCCCGCGATACAGGGCCAACTGCAAATCCTTGACCCAGGAGGGTTTACGTTTTTTTTTTTTACAAGCAAACACTACAATCTGTGGCCAACCTACTACACCCCCCCCCCCCCCCCCACACACACACACACAGGAACAGAATTAGATTAGGAGAAAATAAATAAACACGGCGCTCCCACAACATGCCCGATTCACCACGGCTCTCCTCTTCCCGGCGTTGCTGGCCGGTGTGGACCCACTGCTCCATTCAGCGGGCCGCGCTCTGCTCCGCCTGGTCGGCGGCAGCAGCAGCAGCGCGGCCCCAGCGGCCCGTATCGGATGTGCAGTGTCAGGTTCTATTTGGTCGGACTCTCGCCTGCCGCCTCCCGA
Source organism: Gadus morhua (assembly GCF_902167405.1). Taxonomy (NCBI): domain Eukaryota; kingdom Metazoa; phylum Chordata; class Actinopteri; order Gadiformes; family Gadidae; genus Gadus; species Gadus morhua. Next base: position 19,550,024 of record NC_044055.1, on the reverse strand, counting down.
GCGCCCTGCGCCTATCCCACCCTTAAACAAACAACCAAGTTGGAACGCTTTGGCGATAAACAACCCGCGGGGGCCGTGTCCCGCCGCCGCCGCCACGCTCCGCCGTGTCCATGGAAACGGGGACATTTTGTCAGCCTTATCGCAGCCGAATAAAAAAAAAAACTGAAACTAGTGTTTTTTAAAAAAGAATAACTGATCGCCGTGCCCCCCCCCCCCCCACACACACACACACACACACTCCCCAACCCCCCCTTTTAAGCGAGACCATTCGGAGAACAAATAAAAAGTATCAAAACTATGCATGTGAAACCTGGGATCCAAACCAACTGAAGTTTTTCCTCTGCAATTTGATTAAACAGAGTGAGAGAAAGGAGAGGAAAGAGAGGGGAGAGGAGAAGAGGGAATGGAGAGATGCACTCCTAATTACTGAACCATCTGCCGAGGCCTGGACGGCAGCCAACTTTACTGGCAGCTGGGATAGAGGGATGGGGGAGGGAGAGAAAGAAAGAAAAGAAAGGGGAGGGCTGTTGTTGGTGGGAGGGAGGGAGGGAGGGAGGGGGGGGGGGTTTTCGGAGGGGGAGCGGGAGGAGTGGGAGGGGGGAGAAGAGGGGGAAAGGAAGAGACGGACAAGGGGAGGAAATAGACTTCCCAGAGCGAGCAAGAGAGAGAGAGAGAGAGGGGGAGAGAGGGAGAGGGAGAGAGGGAGAGGGAGAGTTGGGTTTTTTCGATGCGGTGGGGGCGGGCGGTTCTCTCCCCCTCCCCCCCCACCCCCCACCCCACCGGTCCCTTTCCTTCGGGGACCCGGCGAGGGCGCACGGGTCGGCGGTGGGGGTGGGTGCGGGGGGGGGGGAAATATGTGGCTATAAAATAAAGAGGCCGGGACTACGGCAGTCTATAAATTCACATGGCGGTTGACTGAGAGAGTGGCTGTTCCCTTCCTCTCCTTCCCCCGACTGGGCCGGCACACAGCTGGAGCGGCTGCCTGGCTGCTCGCGCAATGCTTCACCAGAAATAAATAAAGAAATGAAAAGAGCAAAAAAAAAAAAAAGGAAAAAAAAAACACAAGGAAAGGCTTAGGATGCCAAGTGGAATGTGAAAAGGGGCGTAATCCCGCGCGCTGCGCGGCGCTCGGGCTGAGAGCGACTGCGTGGAAGGAGATAGAGCCGGGGCTGTCTGTTAGCACTCACCGAGGACGGCAGGCCAGGGGGCACCTTCCGGATCTTTTTTGGCTGGGGATCTGAGGAGAAGGGGCGAGAGAGAGAGGAGAACAAGAGTATAGACACAGCCGCTTTGAAACATGCACACGCCTCGCATTATGACGGCGCGGCCCACAGCCGTGAATGGGTCTGCCCGCGCAGAGGCCTCCCCTTCAGCCCCGCTGGAGGAATCTCCATCCATCTGCTTTTAATTCATTAGCGCCTAATCAAGAAGGCATTTCTAACGCGACGTGTCCGCTGTTTACCAGATAGCAGCGCACTCTGCTGCGCTAAGCAGAAGTGAGACTTCTCGGGCCTATATTTATAACCTCTGTAGGAGAAGTGATGATACGCGGCGATTTAAATATAAACCAGAACAAAGAAAAGTGCGCCCAAAAGGAAACCGAGATGGAATCGGTGGTGCTGCAGGCGTTCTGAAACCCATCTTTTCTGCGGAAAGGAGTTGGCCGGATTTCACCTCCAAACTCGTATTTACATATGTTTCAAAGATATGCATCTTCAAAAAAACATTATTAAGATCAATACATTGATTATAAAAAAGTAATGCAATAAACCAAATATCACCTACATTTAACTACGCAGAAAACATTTGTTTACATCTAGATCAAATTAAACACTCAAAATATAGCTATTATATACAACTCTCATAATTTTTTTTAATAATTATAGTAATTATTGGAAATTAAGATCATTCAATAATTATAGTAATTAAATAATTGTGTATCAATTATTCTATTCATCAAATAAGAAATAGAGATCCATTCAACCAACGCTGGCATTAACACACACACACACACACACACACACACACACACACACACACACACACACACACACACACACACACACACACACACACACACACACACACACACACACACACACACACAGCCCCCCCCCCCATGTTGTTACAGCCGTGTGAACCAAAGGCCTCTGTGTGTGTGTGTGAGTCAGAGAGAGAGCAGTACGGTAACACGTGGTGGTTCTGCGTTCCCTTACCCATGCTGTCCTGTGGGGTTCTCCGACGGGGGTTCCCGCCCTGGTAGGGAGAGTAGAACTGGGAGCCCGACTTGACACTGGACGGGGACAGGGCATCGGGGCTGGGCATGGGCATCTCGCTGGGCATGAAGCCCGGCTACGGACACGGAGAGCACGGTCACGCGGGCCATCCCATAATGTAACGCTACCTACATACGACATTAAGAGCGGCGCCGGTGGCTTGGGTCGTGTGGATGCTTGTTGTTTTTACCTGTGCGGTGAACGAAGAATAGGATCCTCGCTCGGCCTTGCCTGGTGGGCGGCGCACAGCAGAAGAAACACGAGAGAGAGAGAGAGAGAGAGAGAGAGAGAGAGAGAGAGAGAGAGAGAGAGAGAGAGAGAGAGAGAGAGAGAGAGAGAGAGAGAGAGAGAGAGAGAGAGAGAGAGAGAGAGAGAGAGAGAGAGAGAGAGAGAGAGAGAGAGAGAGAGAGAGAGAGAGAGAGAGAGAGAGAGAGAGAGAGAGAGAGAGAATGAGAGAGAATGAGAGAGAGAGAATGAGAGAGAGAATGAGAGAGAGAGAATGAGAATGAGAGAGAGGGGGGGAATGAATAAGGTCATCATGGCAGAGAAATTGGGCTTTAATGTCACTATTAAAACACAATCTGGGTGTCCCCGTTTCTTTGGTTGGGCGCCTCCCATCTGCCGCAGAGAGCGTTTATGATGTGTACTATTTATGACTTTGGACGGCGAAACAACAACAAATTGGCCCATCGTAAATGGTCGGCGGCCTATTACGCCCACCCCCCCTTCTCTCCCCGTGACAGTTCATATGAGGAAATCTATAGGCCAGAGTAATCCCCAGGGGTGATCCTTGTTTGTGCATGGGTGCCCTTTACCCCCCCCACCCCGATCCCCCTAACAAACACACACACACACACACCTCCCTGCCGCCCCCCCCCCACCCCCTTTTTCCCCATCACTGCACAAACTGCCACACACACACACACACACACAAACAAGACCCCTCCCCCCAGCTCATCCCTGATTACCCCCTACTCCTCACCCATCGCTACCTAAGCAGAATTGCGCACTGCCACAATGAGCTGCATTAGCGGCTCCAACCTGGGAAAAGGTTCATTTGCAATGTCTCTCGTTCGCTCTCTTTCTCTCTCTCACACACACACACACACACACACACACACACACAAAGTCAATGGTGCAGTCACAGCATCGGACAGCGCGGTGGCTTTGGTAAGCAAGTCCACTCTCCCTCCCTCCCGCTCCATGCATCTTATTATCGGGCGCCAATGGTCGAAACATTTGCTCCTCGGCTGCTTAGCGCCGCCGCCGAGCCATCCATCAGCCGCCGCGGCGGCCGACGGCTCGTAATCAGGTTGGAAACAAACAAACAAACAAACAGGCCTCACCGACGATGCCCGAGCCGAAGGCGGGGGCCGAGGGGATGCCCTCGTGCTCGTTGTAGACGGCCCCTTCCGGGTAACCCTGTTCCGGGGAGCAGAGAGCGGCGTTTAGCGGGAGCATAACAAACAACAGGGCTCGGCTGCAGCTGATCTGAAAAGTGTCCGGCCGCCCTCCATCACACACAGCGAGCACGCCGCCTGGTGTGTGTGTGTGTGTGTGTGTTACACGTGTCCGGGGCGGCGGGGAGCCGGCCGGTGCTTACCCTGGTCTGGCTGAAGGATGGACTGCTCTGCTCCGCCGGCCCCCAGGGGCCCGGCCCGGTCCGCTCATCCACACCTGGAGAGGGGGGGGAGACAAGGGAGGGAGAAGGAGGGTTAGCGGTGGAAGCGTTGCCCCTCAGCCCTGGTGGGGGAGAGGGGAGGGGGGGGGGGCGGGGGGTTAGCGATGAGCGTTGATAACCGACGCTAGCCGCGGTGTTCCCCGGGAGCCTGAAAGAAGGTGACCTGCTCGGAAACATGTTTAATTGGAGAGCCCCTCCGCCTTCACAGCTCACAGGGAGGAAGCGCGGTGACAGCGCTGTCACATCGCATGGATATGAGCTGTAGGAAGTTTGAATAATTAACACCCAGTATGAGGCTTCCAGAGCCGTCCTCGACATTCTCCCATCTCCCACTCTCTCCTGAACACTCTTGTTTTTTTTTCCTCCTTCCATGGCAACAGTCATTCACTAGACCGTCCGCTCTCTCGCTATTTTGCCCACATGTTCCACTTAACGGAGACCAGAGAAGGACCCAACCTGACATGCCTGACACATGTTATTCCTGGCCAGTGCGCCGCGGCTCGGCAGAGGGCGGGAGACAGGGGGGGGGGGGGGGGAGAGAGATGATCGTGACGGAAAGGAGGGCGATTTTAAAGATTGGTGAGGCAGAAGTCCCTGCCTGTCCCCTTTCTATCAGTCTCCTCTCGCACCGCATCTCGCCGTCTCCAGGGGAAAGCTGAAGCTTAATTGCGGGCTGATTTGCATAATTGTGCATATTAATGAAGCTCCGCTTTATGAATATTCATATTTTTGTTTTGTTGTCTAATTAAAAAGCGGAGAGGGGAGGGTGGGGTAGGGGGGGGGGGGGGGGAGAGGAAGAGAGTGGAGGATGGGTGGAGGTGGGGGAAGGGGGGAGCCGGCATCATGACAGGATCAGCAGTAGAACAGACTGATGGGTCCAGAGCGCAGAGAGCTGCTAGATTGCCGTGACAACTGTGATCTATACGCACATGACACCAGCGGAATAGGAGATGAAGGAGACAATGTCTTGTTCCCTCTATATGGCTGGCTGTCACTCGGCGTGTCAATCACGCCGGGGAGAGAAAGGACCCTGCCAGGCCATTCACTTGAGCTGTAAATCGCGGGTACACAATCCTCAATTAGCTTAAGAAAGAGCACTCCGTGTTTCCTGACTTCTGACTATTTCTGTGCCTTTGTTTACAGCCACACGGCCAAATTTACAATTCCTGCAAATACGCTCAGGTGGTAAAAGCCTTATCGTGTATTTTAAAAGAGGCCATTCCGCCTATTCCGTGAATGTGTCTGTCGAGGGCTGCGATATCTAGGTTATACAGGCTACGTGAAATCTATTTAAAAAAAGGAGTTTCTTTTGGACACCGGGATAATAGAGTTAAATGCTGGGCATTCTAAGCTGCAGCGTATCCACCTCCACAAACTCGGTTTCATTAACGGCGCCACTGAACTGAGCAATAGAAAGAGTGATCCACCGCTATTAGGTCTCCTTTGTGCTGCTTGGGTTGAACTGACAGGTGTAAAGCACACAGATAGAGACTGATACCATTCAGGGCTACAATAGCAAGACATTGACCACAGGGAGCTGAACTGCCACGCTGCCTTATCAGGCGTGCTCTATGTGTAGAGGGGTGGGGTTATACTGCCAATACATGAGATGTATAATCCTCAAATAGCCCAACGTACCTTTAACGCATACAGCTATTGTAAACAACTACACACGTCATTATGATGCAACCTCGCTTTTCTCTTATCCATATATGAAGAAATGTGTTCAAAACTCATACTTGGCTGCTGCGGCGGGTAACATTTATATTGAATAATCAATGTTAATGTGTTGAAGTTCCATGAGTCGAAAGACAAAGAAAACATTGTTTACTATGTTATTTACGGGTTCTTACTGGTAGGACTATAAAAAGGTAGGTCTATATTGTCCAGCGATGGCGGGGACGGGGGGGGATTGGGGGCAGGGAGGGTTAGGCAACGCAGGAAATCAATTCCATCTTCTTTTACCTAACATCAGCATCATTTTCAGGTATAACATATAGCTTAATATACGATTCAAAAACAAAAAGAATGGGGAAGAAATCTTCACCCGATTGCCATTTAGTATTCACCAACAATTACCTACAATTAGACAAACCAATGGCAGAAATACCCTAAACATTAAATCACTAAATGCCTTATTTGCCTCAAACGTTTTTGTGTGGAAGGAGATTTCACATGCACAACCTCAAAGCAGAATTTCAAACCCAGTGCCAAATGATACTCATTATTGCTCAGTTTTGGCAGCGATCCTCCCAAAATCTAATGGCCCTGATTTGGGAGCAGGGAAAGCACAGGGCTCTCCGGGAGAGGGCCGTGACATGGGAGAGACGGCGGGGGAGAGCTGGGTGAGTAAGGCCAGACAAATTCTCTGGTGAGCCCCAATGCGCTTCCCCCCCCCACCCCCCCCCCCCCCCCAGCTACGCAACGCCCCTTTAAAACATGGCTAGTCTATAATTACACAGGAAGATATACTGGAAACAGATAGTCAGCCTGAGTCATAAGCTACATAAGCACAGCACTCACGGCACATACATTGGCTGAACTTGCAGACTCTTTCTTCGACTGATTTTTTCTCTTTTACGGGGACAGTGCCCCGAGCACCTTTAACTTGAGCGTGTCATTTTGTCTACACACCTTCCTTCCCCTCTCTCCGGTGAAGTGAGTCACAAAAGACACAAAGCATGATGTCAGATGAAGTCTCGGGAGAGTGAACGCGGGTGATTGTTAATGCTGAACAATGTACAATAACCTGGCCCCTGAATGGTTCAACTTGTGAGTCACCAGAAGCGTCAGACTAAACAGAAAACACAACATAGGCCTAGAGCCCCACAATGATAAACACACTTCTTTCTGAAGCTAGCTACACGACGAGGCCCGACTCTGCATCTTTTGTACAAGGGACTGTCAAGGTTTTAAGACTATATTATGTAAAGCCCAAACAGCATTGCCAAGAATTTCAATTAACACAGAATCATCTGATTATGCCATGTTGCAAATCTGTATGATTCACATTAGTGCAGCTTCTCCCCCTCAGAAATGAAATCTGCATGCAAATGTTAAACTTGGCATTGTGTTAGATAAAATCCATTTAGAAATGTAATTTCAATAGAGAATAACGTGGGAACTCCGCTTGATAGTGAACTAACTATTGGTTCACTGTTGGGTTATAAATTATCAAGATGTTCAGGCTGTACTTAAAGTCTAATAAAACTCTAGCCGCAGTATAGGGAGAAACTTGGGTCGCGCACGACAGAAACAAACAAAACCAATGATGCATGTCCATGGCATACTAAAAAGAAAAGAGTCCGACAAAAAAAATAGAAAAAAATACATAAAACAGATCGGATTTCACTCCAACACAGTGGCACGTTTTCAGGCCCAACGTCAACTTGGAACAGCACTCCTCCACAGCCGGGACGTTTGAAGGCGTGGGCTTCTTCCACGGTGAAACCGTATGCCGGGAGCCACATATGCTAGCTGCCTGTTGAGCCTCTTCTCTCTGACCTATCCCCATTGTCTAGGTGTCCAATGGCTGGGAGCATCCCGGCCCTACACCATGAGACATAATCCCAGGAGCAGCAGTTGGATTGTTAACAGGAACGTCCCTCCTTTGTAAGCAAGCACCTTCCTTCTACAAAAGAACCTTTAAGTGGCCCTCAAATGAAGAGGAGAAATATAACCAATACGTCCCCTGCACCTCGCCACACACACCAGCCCCCCCCCCCCACCCCCCACGTCCCATCGACCACTTGTCTTTCATCTTAGCCTCCCTTCTTTAATATCCTGTTTCATTTCCATTGCTACCTGAACAACCTGCGCCACTTGTAGGTACGACAAGCAGCCTGGGGAAGGGCTATGCAACGCTGCAGGAAAGGGTGAGGACGGCGGCCTAGGAGGTCCTTTCTGGAGAGGACCTGAGCTAGGGGGGGTATATCTATAGGTTCAGGGAGGTTGGGAACGAGAGAAAACGCCAGATCTGATCCAGTGCCGTCAAGGGACTGTGGGGTACTCTGTCTGAGGGAGGAACACACTGTACGTGACGCAAAAGGCAGGAATGCAATTTCCCCGGGACTTTAGAAGAAGGCCGCATTGTCGCCATGAAGCCCCTTCCCCGCCACCACAACCACAACAAAAACCACATGTGTTGAGATGGAGTGGCAACAGCTGAGGAGGTGAGGGAAGGGACACCTATGGAAGGAAGAAGGGGGTGGAGGGTGTAGGGGGGGGGTGCTGTTGACCATAACATACCACAGCGGAACCACACCAACAGCCCCACCACCTTCTGAAGGATTGGCCAGTACGTGTGATTTTTGTTTGTTTTTTAAAGCCAGTGATCAGTAGCTAAACAGGTTAGGGGTTACAGGTTGGGATAGGATCCGTTTCCTGTTATTTGGGCCCGTTGGGGAAGTGTAACCGGTGTGAAAGAGAGAGAAAAAAAAATACCAGAGGCCCCTTACTGCCCGGCTTTATGGTCGGAAACTTTACTGGGGTATAATTGAAAAGCAATAATGGCCCTGGAACAGCTGCTTCAGGTGGTAGAAAGGGGGAAAAAGGGAAATGTGGGATTTTACACCCAGCCTCTCCCTACACTGCCGTACTTTAAAGTCACAGAAAATCACATTTATAAACCATACGTGGATCGAAGAGAGGGACCCAAGGACTCAAGGCTTACCTGAACCTCCAAACTGACTGCTGGCGAGAGTCGTTGGGCGGTTCTTGCCATTTGATACAGGCGGTGCAAACATCTGAAATGGAAGCGTAAACTGTGAAAGCAATACACTTGGATGTTAACATCTCTGTAAGGGCCGGTTAGATACGAATGCAGAACAATCATCACAAGTTATTACTACTATCACTGCTGGGAAGCAATGTACACATACCAGCCGAGGCTGCATAAGCAATTAGCCCACGGTAATGTGAGTCACAACAGAACAGTCAAATAAAATGGAGGTTGATTTACAACCATCCAAAACCCCACCCCAACCTACAATGCAATTCCTGAATGTGATGACGTTTTACTATTACAAATGCTTTTTAACAACTCTTGGAAGGTTCATATTGGAAAAGTAACTTGAAAAAAACAGTTTGTTATGAATTTAAATAATGTGTATGTATGTGTATTGGACTGGAGTGAAGCATTGTTTAGAGGCATCTTACCGCACTGAAGTCCAGCAAGTCGCTGAGCTCCTTGTCTGTTCCCACAGCAGCAGCCATTCTGTGCTGCTGTTCGTTGGCCCTTTAAGTCTCAGTAAGTGACTGTGGGCAGAGGTGAGTAGGAGAGCATTAGTAGGACCCGTTTGTGAGCTGGTTAACTCTACCCCGTCTTCAAAAAAGGTATATACACACCACATACACACACATATAAATAAATATATATGGGTGCGTGTGTGTGCGTGGTGCACACCTCGATTACATCCCCGGTCGTCAGTTTGAGAGGAGCCAGGGGGTAAGCCAATTAAATTACACCGGTTGGTAGTACACAAACAACCAACAACCACTCCAGCTATGAGGGCATAGGTCATCTGTGTACCAATGAATATGCCATGACTGCATAATTAATGTCTATGTTATAAAATAAATATGACAATCGCTGGTGGGGCTTCTTCTCTGCTTTAAAGAAGGAACATGGTGTGAGATTATCTTGTGGGGGGCTGTTTACAAGGAGGGTACACAGAGTTTAAATTGGAAAACAGCTCTCAATGTACCTTACTTGAAAGCGTAGCCTGGCCCTCAAGTCCAACCAGGATATATATAGTTTGTTAACTAGTGTTACCAAACGTATTTGCTTGACAGATCAACATCATTGTAATTCACCAGTGATCACCTTTCTGTAACCATTGAATTGTTCAACCGGAATACAGGTTGATTGTTAAACAAAATATAAAGAATGCCCTAGTCTTAAATCAACGACAAGTTGAATGTCACACAACACCCCTTTAAAAACGAACCATGATGTACTGTTGTATAAATGACATACCTCAATTTGTTCATAAATCAGAAAAAGTGCCTTCTCTGTTAACCCACATTTGTAACAGTAGACGGTTACAGCCAAAGGGGAAACACTCCTCACTTGTGCTCATTCCCCAGTCCAACTATGTCTCTTTCCTCTCACAAGCAAGCATATTTTAACCTTGCTATTCTATTCAAAGAGGCGGAACCAATGCAATAAGATGGCATAATGCTTGCAATAAACCATTTATGTTCATCCAGTCAAACTTATTACTTGTAAAAAAAAAACGTTTTACAATGATAATTAAAGTAAACAATGTATGCTTGATAGGCCAACAGATACACAATACTACAACTTTAAGAATAAGGTTTAGATATCCATCACTGGATCACACACAATAAATTATGTATACCACTTCAAACAATCCTTTTGAGGGGGTTCAATTAAATAATTGAAACCCATGGAGATAAAGTTGTAACAAATCAAGTAATTAGTAATAAGCGTAATAATATCATTGAATAACAGGTCTAGCATTTAAACCGATACTTCACTAAAATCCAAATATAGGGATCTGGACATTCTTGATCAATAGTTCCTCAACTTCCCTGTCTCATTCAACCGAGGTCAAAATGGGGGAGAAGTGTTTAGCCCCTCCTAACAAATGGAACTTCCATTTGCCACCCCCACCCCGTCTCTCCCCTCCCGGCCTCCTCCGGCCTACCCCGACTGGTAAAAAGTTTTATTGCTGAAATAGCAATAATGCGGCTAGAACAAAGACCATGCGTTAAGCAGTATGTCATTATTTATCAAAAGGGGAATGCGTTTATGAAGCACCGTTATGTTAGCGAGGCTTCAGAAGGACCTTAAAAACCTGTTGCCCGTCCACACACCGAGGAGGAGGAGGGCACTAGCGACACACAATTAGCTTCATCATTGATGAACACAAAGACTCAGTCCACAAAAGTTTAAGTTGGGGGGCCAAAAAGGAATCAAATAAGACATGTATTTCTATATTTACCCCTTTGACCAAACCGGGGATACATGTGGTGGACGACGTAGATATAAATACTGGCTAACACATTTTGTTTACTGGCCAGGATCGTGGTGAAAATAAATTAACACCCGCTTTTCCATTTAACTGGAACTACGTCGTACACCACCGTAGATTGTTGAATTACACAAACGTAGTATCGCCATACAACATTAAACCACAAAATGTGATGAACAGGTGTAGGCGCGTGTCCTAAGCAGCGATCGAGGACTAAACCCGTCCAGACCAGCGTTATATCTCCATAACCACCACGCATCGCTCGCTTTTACTAAACCTAAGTGAGTTGGCAACCATGCGGAAATTTTCAATTCGGATCAGGCTGCCGGTTTAATAAACGCTCACATCGTTATGGCCTCCGAACAAAGAAGTCTTTGGCCGTACAGCGAAAACGCTGCTCAACCAACGCGAGGTCTTCCTCCTCCAGGCCGGACCGAAATCCAAGAGCCCGCTTCCCCCGGCGGCCCCTCCGACAACTTGGGCGCTGCGCTTAAGTTGAACAATAGCGTGTTAAAAACCCGACCGGCAACCTATGTTTCACATGCACATGCTTGATATAATTTAGTTTCTAAACCACAATTACCTGGACTTAATAATCGGGCATCCAACATACAAAATGAGCGCCTGGAGTAGAGAAAAACAAAGTTGGGGATAGGATCCTTCCCCGTGCTCCGGACCGTGGGTTTGATGAAGATGAGCAAAAACAATATCAACCTCCCCTCTACCGGATCGGCTTGTTGTTGTCCTGGTCACGAAATCGAAACTGTCTTTCCGGGTGGAATTACAACTCTTGTGTTAATTCCGATTTTCTTATTGTTACGATTGTAACGATTTCATTTTCCTAGTAGACATTTTAACAGCCTCCACATTGTCGGTTCCAACAACATATTACTCCGCAGCGCAGCCTACGAGAGGAGATGGACGCTAAAACATCAGCGGTGTCCGATTTCAAACGACTTCCTACCGAACGAAAAATATTTTAAAGATCACTTAATCATACCACGTGTATCTTAAATAACACGGAAGGTAACTTGCAGAGTTTCAGGCGGAATATTATATTCCCATAATGGCAACCCGTGGGGATCTATGTAACCTTGCGGAAGAGGACAGCGCAGAGCTCAGCAGCCTACTGACAGACCAGTACAAGATGGAATGATAATATCCAAACGTGGGACCAATTGGATAAAGGGAAATTTTGATCGACATGAGGGTTGCCCAAATACATCTCTACGATATCCTTTGGGGCCACCTCATTTTAGCCAACGGTTGTTTTTTATTTTGCTATTAAAGCGCTGTCTAAGCTCCAAAAAAAACAATGGTGTGGTGATATTCTACTTGTACACATGCGAGGAAGTGAGACGTAATGACCATCGTGCCGAATTAAGGAGAATTGTAGTAATACCATAGCATAGATGACTGCGAGGGAAATATAATGCATTTAGATAGAACTACAGTGTCCAATGGGGTTAGCGTGCTTGTAACCCTAATGCTTAAACCCTAATATCTGAACGGCTGTATGACATTGGCTGTAACGTTAAATTTAGAAGAAGCGTTTTGGTTCTGATCCAATGGCTCATGGCTAGTCAACAAATGGTTCAGGTAAACAGTCATTGAATGGATTTGGAGGACAACAAAGAACTGACAGCTGTGTCTGCCATGTTGAGTGGACCATATAGACAAGTGTGTGGATATACATGCATGTGGGTATGAAAACAAGAATAAAATAATGGTTGAGTAACCTATCACTGCCAACGTGTATCCAGCGTCAATGGCGATGTGTGATCAGTTAATTCTTAATTCAAACCCAGGACATGGCAGAACCCGAAGCACAATATATATAGGCCTTTGGGTTCAAAGAAATGCACCTTGATGGTAGCCATTGGTTTGCATGTTTTCCAAGCATTTGCTATTATGTTGTTGGTTTTGGGGACTTGAAAAACCTCAACTGGTTAGAGGGGAAATAACCACAGTAGCATCTGTGCTGGCTTATTCACAAACAGTGAACCATGTGTGGTTTGCACTAAGACAATCAATTTCAGAGCTACACTTAAGCGTCAAGCGCATCTCTTTAAAATGATCCTCCCATACAAAAAAAAAGTGATTTGATGAATGCTACAAAGCAATTTCATTTACTTAAGACATTTGTCACATCTAATGTTTGTCCTCAGGAGCTCTTCATGGTCTCATCTTAGGTTTTAACTTCACACACTGTGTTTGGCCTCTGTTGTCTATGGCGAAACAAGAAAAAAACATGTATGAATAGCCTGACTGTAAAGAGCAACTTTGACCCTAAAGAGGGACTCCTTATGGCAGAGTGTGAAATCATTCCGTCTGCACCACAATAAGTCAGCTCTGAATAACGTGACAAAAAAAAGGTGAGAGCGCAGAGACGATGCGAGACCCCATTATGACAAAACCAGTCTTGTACCAGGGATTGATGGCGGAGCGTGTACACCTGGGGAAAGACGGGGAGCGTGTCTTCTACGGCAGTGATCATATCGGCTCTCCAGATGAGACATCAAACAGTGTTATGGTTGTTCCTTTAAGAAAAGTAGGACAAGCAGCAGGCTGCAAAATAACATCAAGGTGCAGAAGACGCATGAAAAAAACGACAAACTATTTTTAGAGTGGAACTCCTATTTACTCCAACCCCAAAGTGCGACCTCCTCGACATGCATGAGCCTCGTCTCTGTTTCTTCCTCTTCCTATGCCATACAGAGCATATGCAATTTGGGTTCCCCCAAATGAAGCCACCCACGCATCAGGTACAGTATGAAAACCTGGGACTTCCTGTTATGACTTTTGGTTTCCTGTTTCCTGTTGAACATTCTGTCAGGGCCACCAACACACACACAGACATAGACAAACACCCAGCCAAACACGCACACACACACAGGAACACACACACACACACACACACACACACACACACACACACACACACACACATACACAAACACACACACACACACACACACACACACACACACACACACACACACACACACACACTCAAATCCTCCATAGTGACAGCCAACACTCACACTCTCCTGCCTGGCCTCAACGTGCTATACTTGTTTGTCAATGATTCTTTCTCAAACATTGGTGACATTTATCAAGAGCATCTGGGTGTGTCCTCCATGGACAGTAAAGATATAGTGCCATGCTTTCGTCTTGAAGTATTCTCTCTGAAAGATACATACAGTAAAGCAATGGATTTTATGGGGTGTGAATTGCAGGCATGGGTGCTGTATATAATGGGCTCTGTCCAGCCTTGTAAAATGTGTACAAAACAGAAGCGTATCAAATAAATCATTAGCCGACAGAGGCAGCTGCCTTCGACGTTCTTCATCAAAAATGTTATTTATTCCATGTCTCCATCACACCGTTTAATGTTAAAGAGAGCAAGATGGATACATATCTGGGGAGCACTGAAACGGCAGTAACGCCAGCAAGTGCCCGTGTGCGCCATGCAGGCAAACCGCCCTTTGCCAAAAATATCAGAATACCGTTGTTTGTGACACATGACATGCTGCCGCTGCAACCCCCCATTGAGATACCTGAGCCTGATCTCGGCATGGCAGCCCCCTCCTCCCCCCCACAGCCACCCCTACACCCACCGCCACCTTTCCCATCGCTCACACCAGGGGTCAGCCCCCATCACTCTTAACGAGCACACGTCTTGCCCCCTTCCTGTGTTGGCTCTAGCTTGTCATGCGGTGTGTTCACTGACTGTGTGCAGGGTAAATCATCTAGCTAGACCCCCCTCCCAAGCCTCCCCTGTTGTCCCTTTCATGCAATGACACTCGTCTGAGCAGGGGGAGAGAAGGCATCTATAGGGAAAGCATTACACCACATACATTGAGTGCCTTACGCATACTCTATCCTGTCGTGTTCCTGTGCATGTGTAGCTTGTCACCGTCGTTACTTTATGGTGGACGATGCAAGAATATATTTCGTTGCGCTAATGAGTGCATTTGTATGCTGTGGACCACACGCCATACCACGGTTTTATAACACGAGAGAAGCACAATACCGTCCCTCTTTTTTCCTCATTTTCAGCTTATCTTCCCCTCCCCCTTTCTTGCAGATTGGAATTCATTAGCAATCAAAGAGAGACTGACAAACGCCCAATCTTAATTACACTCTCATTTGCATATTTGCATATTAATGACTGCAGACTTTGCTGTTTCTCTCTGCTGCTGCAGCACAGCCCCCCTGCACGCTTGCCCATTACTACCTCTTAAACTTAGCGCACACTGCAACGCCATAGCCGTCTCTCCACAGCTCAAGGCCTTTTCCTCTCAGCAGTTTGACACATTCAAAGCAGACATTACATCCTCGTGATAGATACAAGCAGACTTTGGTGCAGATGAAAATACACAATAACCTTTGTGGAGGAGCTTAAAAAGGTACCATGCTTTCAGTTTTTCAGTTCGGTCATCCCACACTGCGTTAGACTAACTATAATGTATGCAAATGAACACTTATTCTTACATCTTTTTCTGTTCATAGCCAGGGTATAATATCATAGTATGACAACGTTTTTCGATTACAAAAAAAAGGCCTTGGTGTGGTGTATTCTAATGTGCTTCCTCCTTGTGGTGAAATGAGTGTACAACAATTAGCCATTTTACATTTCATAGAAGGAAGTCACCTTGATGAATATCACCATACATACACTTTATGATTTGTGTATACAAAAAGGCAACTTGATTTTTTTTTTGTCATAAAACATATTTATTTAAAATGTTATTGATAAGAGGAAATACACAAAGAAAAAGACAAATGGCTGAACAGAGGATGACATTAAACATAACATTTGTCCTAGGCTACTGCCATGAATCAAATCTTATTTTCAGAATTACATCAGTCTCTAAGGGGACCAAGAGATACCAAAAGATTGAGGCTTTAAGTTACGGATACACAGAAAAAAAAAAAGGTATTCTCCTTGGTGCAGTTTTGAGGTTCATGCCAAAGCATTTTAAACATTTTGCTTCACCTCAAGTCATTCCAAAACTGGTAGCAGCAGCAACTAGAGTAGCGACAACAAAAGCACAAACTGCAGCAATAATGGGTTACACCACCAACCTAAAAGAAGCCCCTCATTTAACAATAGAAGAAGAAAGGTCACCACTGAAGCACCTTCTACAATCCCCCTGACATAAGTAAACCGTCACCAAAAAACAAAAGGCCTTATATCTAAAGTGAGGCAAAACAGAGGAAAGCCAACCAAATGATGTACCAATTTATACAAATTAACCTAGATTTAAGCATTATCAGAATATCTGGCATGAAGTACGGCGGTGTCTTCTTTACACCTCAAAATGTATCTTGAAAGAAATATTAAGTGAATGCACCGTATTCTTCCGATGCAGTTTTATCAGTGATTAAATATGCCTCTCTTGGATTGGCACCAGTATTCAGAAACACACCCTATCCCTTTGCAGTGTAGCAGTTGTAGGTTCAAGCTTCACGATGTTCAAGAGCCATGCAAACACAAGTGTCTGGCAGAATAGCTTGGACATCCTGCACAAACTCAGCCCACCAATCTTTCGCGGATTCCATCCAATCCAGCAGATAAACTGCTAAGCCACAAATTAGTGATTAAATGGCTTCATGAACACAGATAATTGAATAATGGCCAGCAGTCCAGTGTGTTGCCAATCTTACATTGTGGAAATAGTACAATCATTTCAACAAAGGGTTGGGAGCCAACATGGAAGTCATTGTACAGTGAAGATTACAAATATGTTTCTCTCATCTCCCCCCTTCTCTCTCCCCCCCCCCTCTCTCTCTCTCTCTCTCCTTACCCCCTCTCTTTCTCTCTCCCTACCTCTAGATCACAATGGATAATCAATAGGCTAACATGTTGATTGATGTAATGTATGAAGCCCGTGGAGGTGGGGAGCGTGTGCTTTCCGATGGGTGTAGCCGCTCGCCTTGTTCTCTTGTGCACGTACAGAGTGGGAGTGTGTTCTGCTGCGCCTCAGTCTGTCGTGCGCGTGGGAGTGCTCGGTTGGTTGAACCCCATCGTTTTACAGAGCCAGCCGGCAAAGTCCACTTCCTCCACCTCGGACCGTTTTATAAACGTGTGGTTCTGCAATACAGGCGACAAAATAGAAGAAAAGAATGACGGTTAAAAATAGCTGCGAGCGTTAAACCCGCCCGCCACAGGGTGATCTCTGGGCGCCTGCTTACACAGACCTGCACTTGACGCAGACAAATAATCTTCAGCAATTCATTGACCAATGTTCTTTTGAAAAGGATGCATTAACTGCACATGCACATTTAATCCCCTTCACGTACAATAACAACTCAGGGAGATTAGTCTGCTTTGTACAGACTTAAAAGGCTGTAATAGGTTTTAAATGGACCCAACGTAAAGCGTCTCCAGTTCACATTAACCAGATCACAACCATCATTACACTGTCGGGTACAGAGCGAAATCTAATGCGGTTTCCCGAGGCGTTTGGTGCGGGCGCAGTCGAGTCAGATTTCGACCTGCACATTCAGATCACATTGATCCTTTTGCTGGTGTGCTTTCTGGTGTGTAGCCATAGCACTTTAAATATTAGCGTATGTGTACAGCCCGTTATAATGACATTGTTCACATTAATGGTCACCACATTGTGAATTAATTGATGGATGACACCTTATTAAAAAGCAGGACTGCAACTTATTTACTTTTAGTTACCAATTATTTTATAAATATATTTAAATAAATAATGGTGTTATCTGAATAGTATCCCACAACCAAGGAAAACGTATGCATACAACGATCTCAGTTTCTGAAGCTAGAAGCTGTGTTTGGAATTTCTACTAAATTAATAACCAAAACCATTGGATCATCGGTCGTAGTCAATACATTATCTGTAAGTCCACGTCCTGTTCTGAACAGGAAGCTGTGAAACTAACTCACCATCAACATCTTCAGATCAGCTCGGTCGGCCGGGTTTTTCATTAGACTGGAAAACAGAAAGAAGAATATGAGCAGTTGTCCAAGTGACAGACGTAGTCACACGCACGCATACACACTCGCACGCACGCACACACACAAAATACCAACATGCACACCACAGAAAAAACAACCCTGATCCAACATTGCTTGCAGACAGCTTGAGTGCACTGCAAAGGCGCATGTCTGATGTTCCCATGCAGAATGTGACTCACCACTTAGTCACAAAATCTTGGAAATCAGACGTAAAGACTCCATGTGGCAGTTTGGGAGGAGGCTGCAATCCAGAAGAGACAGGTTAAAGGTGTCGATTGATTCATAGCGTTTGTTTCTCTACAAGGCATTAACCACTCTGTGCATTCTCCCCGCGGCCCTCTGTGTGCTGTAACCACGGGACATGAGCTCCGATAATCAACGCATCCTATTAGTTTCACAACCACTCATCAGCGACAATAATTATCTTATGCGAGCGAAAGGCTATGCTGCCGGTGACGCCATAATCTGCATCTTTTGATACCAATACATCTGCCTCCTACCTCGTTGACGATGTAATCCAGGAGCTCAAAGATAGCCATGACGGGACCGTGACCTTACAAAAAAATACAATAAAGATTAGAACACTTTTTGAAGTTGTAGAGGAACAAAGTTGACACACGCTATTATTAATTTTGTCATTAAGATAAGACATCATTTTATTAATCACCAACGCAGAATTCAGGTGTGACAGCAAATCAAACCAAAGAGGATTAACTAAAACTATGACACAAGACCCATTTACAAGGTCTGCCCGATAGAAAGTGCCTTTGTTTGCCTCACCGCTGCTGACAGGCCGGCCCGGAGGTCTGGCCCTGGGTGAGGTGCTGTGGGTGTCCCCCCCGCCAGCCCCGTCCAAGATTGATCGCCCAAATATGGCCTCTAGTTCCCGGGGCTCTGGCGGAGGGATGGGGTAGCGCCCGATCGAGAGCTCCACCAGGGACAACCCCATGCTCCACACATCCGACTGCACCGAGTAGTGGGTTCCCTGGAGCCTTTCAGGCTGCAGCAGGCACATGAGGTAAGAATACAGCATCACAACGTCAATGAAGAATGCATTGGCAAAATGTGAATTTATTAGTAGAATTACACAGCTACGGGTCATTACGGAGATGCTAGGATTCAAGCATCTAGTTCTAAATATACATAGACAAAGCTAGAACCCTTTTGGCCGGTAGTCGAATACCATAGCCACTACACTATCCTACCCCCAATTTAGAAATATCCCAAATGTCATTAGTTTGGTTAGTTTGGTAGAGCGTGTCTGCCCGTAAAGATCTCTAGGTTGTAGTGGGTGGCTACACACATTGATATTCCCCGATAGAGAGATACAGTTGCATAGGGACGTCAAGTACAGCACACCAGGGTTGGATGAATGCCTTGGCCTCAGAAGCGCCAAGAACGTACCGACATGTAGGATCTGGTTCCCACAAAGGAGTTGGCCATGGAGTCAATCAGCTGGCCGCTTACGCCAAAGTCACACAGCTTGATCTCCCCGCGGGAGTTCACCAGAATGTTAGAGGGCTTCACATCTAGATGGGAAAAAAAACAAAAACATGGAAGAAATATACAGCAATTTATTTTCCACCGGTGAATCAAGTATCTAGCTAGCTATCAACCCGAAATGGGTTTGCTCCATTACATTTCATGACCTAACAGATAGCAATCAACTGTGTGCATATCTGGCATTATTCATCCCAAAGACTGGCAAACAACTTTGCCGTCAGAGTGGCTATATATAGCTGGTTGCTAAGTACCCAGCCAGGGCAGCGTCAAGTCTACAGACTTCTTTTTAGGTGAAGCACTCTGCAGAGAGCTCTTTCAAAATATTGACAATGGGATACCGACTGAATATACTGTCTTATAGTTGGTAACAATATTGCTGTAAATATAATTAGTGTTGTAAAGGACAAACAGAAAGCAACCAGACAGACAACCCCGTTTATTTTTTACCCAGGATCACAAACACACACACAAAAAAACATAAAATAATGACTAAAGAATAATGAGGATTCTCCTTTTCTTTCCCCAACATTAGCATGAAGATAAGATATTTTTACTACTTATAAGTAAAGAAATACCTCTATGCATGATCTGGTGTTTTTCTCTTAGATAGGCAAGACCCCTTAGAACCTGTTTCAGAAAGATCACAACACAACATCAATGACAAAGAACGACCAACCGTAAGCATTACCAAACAATGTACCAATGTATCCCGTATCCAATGGATACAAATCTTGTCCTAAAACTGAATGATACACTCACAGCAATGCTGACTTTGCCCAGGATCTCCTCTGGAATCCTCCTGGCTTCCTTCAACACTTGGTCGAGAGAGCCTCCATCCTCCAAAGCAAACAAGGATATAATATTACTCCACGTCGTTCATACATCCCTGCTACACAATCTCAAATTGGGTTACAATGGGGGCACATCGTCCCCATGGGTAGTTATAAAACACTAAATGTGATCAAGTCCAATTGTATATGCACTCCGCAGATAACTAGTTCCGGCTCAGATTGTGAGAGTTTACACAACATAACACTTCATTTTCACATAGAGGTGTGAGCCGTACGGGTAACCTTATCTTACCATGTGCTCCATGCAAATGCTGATCTCTCCATCGCTGTAGAAAGCTCCGTAGAAGCCCACAATGTAGGGAGAGTTACACTCATGCAACACCTGCAGCTCTCTGATAATCTGGTTTCTGATGGCAGGTTTGATCTCTAGATGGATAAGCTGGGTGGATACAAGGGATATTATTGGCATGGGCTCAAATCTATTTTGATAATGTCATTTGATTTAATTTTTAACATGTCACTTACACACCCAGAAATACTCCATGTTAACACGAAGCTCAAATGTAAACAATAACCATTGTAAATTACTGTTAACCATTTCTGTGCTGCTTACCTTTCGGGCCATAATATAGCCTGAAGGTTTGTGGCAAACTTTGTTCACGACCCCTCCGTTACCAGCCCCAAGCTCACAGATGCGATGAAAGTCGTCATCTTTCAGCTCTCCTACTTTGGCTTTCTGGGTGAGGAAAGCCTCCAACCTCTTTTTCTGCTGATCATCTAGATCCAACTCCTCCAGTTTCTTCTGAAGTGATTCTAAATTAGCCCTGAAGAATTTAAGAAATTACGATCGATGGAGAAAGAATGTATGTGTCAAGGCTATAGTGACATTTAACTGAGGAGAATGGATTCAGGAGTTAAAGATTTAGTGAGCAACCACTTACTCAGATGCCAGAACACTGTTGTTAGAGCTTGACATTCCATCCCCGGAGGTCGCGATGGTTAAGGGCCCGGGTCTCTTTTTGGGGGCCATAGCTCTCGAATACGAAGTCCAGGCAGAAGGTAGTAATTAATTTTCCCCCTGCTAAAATAAAAAAAACATGAGGGGAAACATAAGCTTAATAATTACAGTGATTTGTAGATTATAACTGATGTGTTGTAAGAAAAAGGGCATTCTGGGAAATTACATTTAGAAGACTTAAGGACGCATGTTAATCACTCTGCAGTACATAAAGTATAGCTCGTCAATACCTTACAAGACAAACTAATTGGCCAATTACGTTTGTGTCGTAGGTACATACGCTCGAATTGCAAAGACGGATTTAGCAAGGTTATATGAAATTTCTGCTAATTCAATGAAAGCTGAGATTCGATTGTACGCGACCCCTACCGTATTAGTAAATGCCAGAAAGGGGCTACTGTTAGCTGGTAGGCTAGCGCTGCTCAACAGCTGACTGATTATTAAACAGAAAGTGGGTCGTTACGCGCTGCTAGTAAAACAAACGAGACAGTGTGCACCGTGATAACCGTGCACCGTGTCCCTGTTTTATAAAACGCACACGTTAAGCTACACCACACAAGAAAACTGGTTTATAAGCCAGAGCCATCGCCTCACCAATGCCATTAAGCAAGCTAACGTCAGCTAGCTAGCTGTTGCATGATAGTCCAACTGTTACACCATTTAGCAAGATCCCCAGCCAATGTCCGACTGCACCACAAATGATGCCTTTAAGACTTGTTTTTTGTTTTTTAATACTACGTCTGTAGTCTATATGATTTGCTGGTTCATATATTCCAATGGGCAGGTGTGCACTAGCTCTTTAGACAGTGCCAGGTAAAAGGTTAGGGGCGCGGCGAAGTCTCGTCCCAAACCCAGCTGGCAAAACGGATAAACCTCGCGAGAACAGGTTTTTGATTTAAAAAGCACCGTTTTAAATTAATATTGGATGTATTTACAGTAATCGCACGTTTAAATAATAGAATAGAAATAAGGCAGATACGTTACCTCCGTTCATTATACTGAAAACCACTAGAAATATAAACAAACATTATTAAGCCCAGTTTTTTTTTTGATAACACCCTAAACCACTATACTATCATGTAATATTTAAGTGAACGTATCGAGCCCTATAGTTAGTAAAGCATGAGTAAAACACTGACTTGTAATATCCACTATTAATGCAACGGGGACAAAAGTGACTTAAGATCTTTGAACGTTTCCTATAACCAATCCATGAATTATCAATATATAAGATCACTATTTTTCCTTTATATTATTACAATTATCGAAATTCTCAGAGTGCAACTTAATCCATTTGCTGTATACAAATCCAGCTAAAGAAACAACACCCTTTTACCACTAGATGGCGAAAGAGGATTGGAAATGACTCGATTAGACTTGACGCCGTGTAACTCCCATTCTACGTACGGGTTGAAAACGAATGTAAGTACTATTTTCTTTATATAGTTAACTTTTAAAGATCATATTAACTTAAAATCTAAAAGATACAGAAATCAGTGTTGTGCCAGATTTGAATAGGCCAATCAAAATAATTGTCTATGTTTCTATGCACTACTATCCTCTTCATTAGGATTCATCCACCACAACGAACCATCCTTTGGTCAGTGTGGAAACCATGGCAACGGCTCTCTGTCCAGTGCACTGTAATGGCCTCTGACCCTAGATTGGTGACCTTTGATCCAAGGGTCATAACCTGGGGTCAGCAGGTCAACTTTGGCTAGAGGACAGTAAAAGCACTTCACTGATTGGCTATCATTTGCCCTTTTGATACCCTCATCTATATAATTGCTGTATTGACCACCAAACCCATCTCATACTGTCTAAAGCGCCCTACCTACTTGGCCAAATAAATAAATATGAAACCACAGTAGTCTATGTGATTTTTTGATTTAGCCTAATAACCCAAAACGTACCGTGCGATGTGAGTATAATCAATATCCTTCTTAACCTAACAACAAGCCTTTACCTCTATTGTTAAAAAAGAAAGAAATCATGAAATAGGATGGACAACCACAGACCAAAACAACTATCTAATAAAGTGCTAACTAGTCTCCGATCATCGGGGTAGCACCCTTAGCCCAGGTAGGATCATCCTCCACCCCCACCCCCTGTTGTTCTCACTGAAGGAGGCTGTGTGGACGCTCAGATCCGCGCCCGTGTTCCCTCGTCCCCCTCCATAATCTATCACTCCCAGCAGCACGACCTGTCAATATATCTACATTCATTAGAGAGGCTGCACGAGGGCCAGGGCCTTGCGGTGGGGGGCAGGGCGAAGCATAGCAGGTGGAGGTAGAGGGTGACGAATACCTCGCCACGAAGGACACAGGAAGGAGAGAGAGAGAGAGAGAGAGAGAGAGAGAGAGAGAAAGAGGGAGGGAGAGAGAGAGAGAGAGAGAGAGAGAGAGAGAGAGAGAGAGAGAGAGAGAGAGAGAGAGAGAGAGAGAGAGAGAGAAAGAGAGGAAGGACGGACAATAGTAGAAAAACAAAAGAGGTGCATTGAAAGATGTGTGAGTAAAAGGAAAGTGGATAAGAACGCGGGGTTTGTGAACATGATTGATGTCAAAATCTATTCATTATTTTTTGCATATATTATTCAATGAGTATAAAGCCCTCTGCTGTGTATGCGGGGTTGTGTGGTTTGACGTCAGCGCTATCCTTAATGGTAATGGCTGTTTGAGTAGCAGTCCCTGGTACAGGAACAATACATCATTCCCTGCCGGCAGATTGTTCCAGCTCTCTACTGAGGATTTGCTGCAATGGGCGGTGTGCTGTGCTAGCCTTATTGTGCAGACATCACCACCTCACCTCGGCCCAAGCTCTCCGGGTACATCAGATGCTGCTTTACAAAACCCTGCTCTCTAGCATGTTGTGTTTAAGAGCATGTTCAGTCTGGTTTGTGGAATGGGGCAGAATGAGGGGGAAATACCCAGGTGGTTTTATGACCATTCATTTTGGAATAGCCCTTGGGCTTCCCTGGAATGTGTGTGATTTGCCGCAAAACTTGTGATATTATGATGCATCAATATTTTTGCAATTATTATCCTAAGCTAGTATACACCTGGAAGGGGTGAGGGACATGATTTGTCGGTGGATAAATTCATGTGTAAAGGCCATGGTCCACTAGGCAGTCATACTCTTTTGTGTAAATCACATCCACCTTTACATTATTATAGGGTACGAAAGAAAAATAAATACAAGGCCACACGCACATACCCACACGTGTATGTGGTTTTGTAGAATTAAATATGTTATATTGCTATGCCCCTAATAGTTGAGTAAAAACATTCAAAGATATATAGGGTTAAAGACATGTTTGCCTTCTCTACGTTTCAAATACAACTTAATAAAAAGCTTGCAGGAACTCAGGTTTGTCCCTCATATAAACATAAATCTGATTTATATAAACAGTCTGACACCCATCAATATGAATGGATCAGAATCAGCTTTAAAGAAAATTATTATATCATGCACACTGTCATACTTATGGAGTTGTTTTATTATTACCTTTTTTGCAATCCATAGATCTCCTTTATTGTCTCTTATTTAATATAGTTGGCCGATGGTTCAGAAAGGTAGCTTTGAAGTGTTTTAAATATTTGGAAGATATTGAGAGGTCCGCTGCAAGAAAAATCCATGCTGGGTTTTTTATGCTGACTTTATTAAACACATTAAATCCTACAATGGGAACATGCCATAGTCATTGCTATAGCTATTGCTATCATCCAAAGCACATACTGGGGTGGATTCCATTCACTCATGCTAGTATCATTTATTTCCAAAGGACGATAACCCAGCCTCACACAAAAAACCCTAGCCCCAATCGTTATTTAATTGCACAGGCGGTAGGACTGTGTATGCATCGCACACCACGTCAAAGTGTTTTGTTTTTGTCCTCCATTTTTTAATAGACTGATTGCTAAACCATTTGAAAGACTTGAGGGGGAAGTATTGGATAAGGCTGGCTTCACTGAGTTCTCAGCCCTGAGGAACACTTGTGAGCAACAGTCTACTCAGGAGCTATGCTGCATATAACTCAATAGCCTTCCCTCCACACTACTTACAGAAATGATTTTACAGCAATACGGACCTGCAACATGGGCCATATCATTGATATTGGGGAAAAATGTTTGCTAGATTCAGATAAAGGTGTGCGTTTGTGTGAATGTGTGTGCGTGTGTGTGAGCGAAAGAGCAAGATAGAGATAGATAGTGTGTGTATTTGTGTGTGGGCCTGAAGTGGTGAATAAATCAACAACTCCCACAACCAAACATCATCACCCTCAACGCAATAGGATAAATGCACAACAGCAAAACCCAAAGCATGACAAAATGAAAACACAAAAAGCAAACTACAAATAATAAAACTACACACCCAACCGCAAAACTATTAAACACCATCAAATAATTGTTTCTGTTATTCTGTACTATGGCCAGAATATCTTTGGGTTGGATTGCTTTGCAGAATATTAATAAATCAAGCACCACATAATGGGCAATATTTGTTTAGATTGATGTTTGTAGACACTGTGACCAATCGGTGACAAGGAAACTTTGTCACTATGGGCACACACTCTTCCCTTTCTGTTTTGTTTTCTAATTTGCTGTTAAGTTGTAGGTTTTGCTATTGAGTTATGAGTTGGCCGTGTTTTGGGGAGCTGTTGTTTGTGGGTTGGCTATTGCTAATTTGTTTTGCACTTCAGGGCCACCGTACTACTTGTGTTCCAGCTCTCTTCCAATCTAACGGGTTATTTGTCATCTGCAGAGTAAAGGATTTTTAAAAGTCAACCTAGGGCTCGCTCCCTCCCTATCCTTTCTCCCCCCCCCCTCCTCTCTCTCTTTCCCACTATCCCCCTGACACTCACCAGGGGAGATCAATAGGTTATTGATCAACTCTCTCTATCGCCAACCCACCAGACTAATCACCTTAACACCATCCCATCTCTCTCTCCCTCCCTCTCTCTCTCTATACCACTCTATCTCTCTCTTCCTCTCTCTCTCTCTCTTCCTCTCTCCCTCTCTCTCTCTCTCTCTCTCTCTCTCTCTCTCTCTCTATCTCTCTCTTCCTCTCTCTCTCTTCCTCTCTCTCTCTCTCTCTCTCTCTCTCTCTCTCTCTCTCTCTCTCTCTCTCTCTCTCTCTCTCTCTCTCTCTCTCTCTCTCTCTCTCTCTCTGTCTCTCTCTTCCTCTCTCTGTCTCTCTCTCACTCTCTCTCTCTCTCTCTCTCTCTCTCTCTCTCTGTCTCTCTCTCTCTCTCTCTCTCTCTCTCTCTCT
Organism: Gadus morhua; assembly: GCF_902167405.1. Lineage (NCBI taxonomy): Eukaryota > Metazoa > Chordata > Actinopteri > Gadiformes > Gadidae > Gadus > Gadus morhua. The sequence continues at coordinate 19,523,495 of NC_044055.1, read as the reverse complement.
CTCTCTCTCTCTCTCTCTCTCTCTCTCTCTCTCTCTCTCTCTCTCTCTCTCTCTCTTCCTCTCTCTGTCTCTCTCTCTCTCTCTCTCTCTCTCTCTCTCTCTCTCTCTCTCTCTCTCTCTGTCTCTCTCTCTTCCCTTGGTTTAGTTTCCTCCATTTAGTTTCTTTCTGATACTCTGTTTCCCACATCTTCTCAACAGTTTGAAAAGTTATTTTCAGATATGTGGATAAGAGTCTAGTGTGTTGTAGCGATACAGAACCCTTTCACATCAGGGGAACGCCGGCCCGCCAGATCTCTTTGTCCCGAAATATATTGACCAGTGATTACAAAACAGGCATTTTATAAATGCAATGCATACTGGATTTGAAATGGGGAACATTTCTCATTGGCCAGCTATCTTCATAGCTCATTTCTCTCGCTCCACCTTACCTTCTTCTTTCTTCAATCTCTCTGACTGTCTTTGTTCGAGGGCAAAATCAATAGGCTGTATGAAACCAGCATATTTCACTGCCTCCTGCTGTAACCGACCTGAGGGGGAATGGTGAAAGAGAGGGGCCCACATCAAGGGTTTACATCTGCAGGTCTTTTCCAATTGCTGGTCGGCCATGATATTTGGTTCTTAAGTCATTTTTAGGATTGCACTGATTAATGGATGATCGTCAAGAGCCCTCACTGAACGAAAATGTGTTTAATACCATGCCCCCTCCCTTCTTTTTTTGAACATGCATTTAAATGGAAGAGGCATATTTAAATCTATGGTGGATGATGTCATTTTTAAGTCAACAATGTAGCATACTTTACATTCAATGCATCTCATGTATTAATAAAATATTTTCAGCATGTATTGTTGACAAACCCATCAACCCTGTTGGAATAGACAGCTGCTGTGGCAGAGAGAGAAAGAGAGAGAGAGAGAGAGAGAGAGAGAGAGAGAGAGAGAGAGAGAGAGAGAGAGAGAGAGAGAGAGAGGGAGAGGGAGAGGGAGCGAGAAAGAGGGAGAGGGTGAGAGAGAGGACAAGGGCTATTGGTTATTACAGCAAATATTTTAGGCAAAGTATCTTTGCTGCCTAAAAACACACTATATTAATGTACATGACACTAAAGACCTCTGTTGCTGTTTTTGAGCGGTCACCAACGATCAACAAGAGCTGTTGTTTGTAGCATTTGGAGGGGTGTTTTCAAACTATGTGTTCAATTCAACGCTTCCCATTTGGGCTCAGTTTGAAGTTACTATGACACATCCAAGTGACTATCAGTTTATTCTGCTTCTGTATGGGGCAGATAAGAGTTTACCTTAAAGGTCTGCGAATACGCTGACCAACGCGATGTGAAACAGATAATCCCCAGAGGAGATTCACGCCGACCTTTGACCTACGGATACAGATTGGTTAAAGTTGCACAGATGAAGGGCTTAAAGAGGCAATTCGAGAAAGAAAAATAATATATATATATCGTTGTCCAATGCCAATCACACAATCAGATATTACCAAAACTAAAATATTTGATAGGCTCTTTTAGGCTTGGAAGAACAAATGTCCATTTGGCTGCTGCTCACTGAAATTAAGATATATACATTCCCATAGAGTATGGCGAAAGCAATTTGTGGACAGGCACAAGTAAACAGGAGAACTGATTGACTATTCTGTCTCAATACATTCATCCTTCTTAGCAACTGTTACTTAGCAACCGCTACCCTGGAGGATATGGATGCTGTAGAAGTTGTACTGCTGTGCATTTTCAGTTGATAAAAGGGAGATCAATGAACATGGGACCACCCACCATAATTTTATTATTAAGTGATGTGAACAATTTCAGACACATAACACCATAGCAGTGTTTGATACAGCAACATGCTGCCTTACCATTTCAACACGAGGTGTTCAGAGATGCATAGCCTTTCAGGATATGGCAGTCTTAGTCTTTTTTTTGTTATTTGTTATTAAGGACTCACTAAATAACTGTAGTCAAATGTTAACATTAGTTTTGTTTTTTTTGTATTTTGTTTAATAGAGATTTTTGTAGCGGTATGATTGTTTGTGTGTATGTGTGTGTGTTAGTGTGTGTGTGTGTGTGTGTGTGTGTGTGTGTGTGTGTGTGTGTGTGTGTGTGTGTGTGTGTGTGTGTGTGTGTGTGTGTGTGCGTGTGTGATTGTGTTAAGTCAATGTTAAAGGCCTATGCAAGCTAAAAACTGTCAAGATATGTCATTATTGACAACAACAATCTCTAATCACCGATGCAAATACAAATGTGACAGATCTATCCGGGTGTGACACATCTGCTTTGTGTCCAGGGGTGTCTATATTTCATTTCGAAGTTTGGGAAAGTGAACAAAACTTGCCAAGATATCAAAGTAGAAAGATGAACATTAATGTGATAAATTACAAGATGCTTATTTGACGAAGCAAACACAAAGGTGTTGGAGGACATATTGAATCGTTTATTTTCCCGTACACACTATATTCCCTTAAAATATCCTCCCCGTATTTTATATATACTTTTTATATCAATGTATAATGCCTATTTTTGAATCCATGTGATTAATCTCAGTTGCACATATTTTGTATATCATGCTTCTTCATCATCATCGACGTGCCGATTCAGCACTTCTGAGTCCTGGTCCAAAAAGGAAAAGGAGCAAACTGCAGCGGTCCGTGTAGCGGCGGCCGGTGCAGATGCGGCGGTACAGTGCAGCGCGCGGCCCGTGCAGTGCGGTGGCCCATGCAGTGTGGCGGTGACAGTGAGGACAATGACGTGTTATGATCGCTCAACGCTGTTGTGAGGCGGATTGTGTTGTATTGTATGTGTTGAAGTAAATCTATGCACATTTCAAATATTGATGGTAAGCACAACCTTTATATTTGATTAGGCCTTCAGCTCTTTACATTGTGCCATTTTTCGTTTGATCGTTTTTTTTATGTAGGCAGTCCCAAATGTTTTTTAATGAAGAAAGTGACATTTGTGCAATTAAAAATGAAATAAAATATATTAGCTTTTCCTATATATTTATAAATCTCTCTCTCTCTCTCTCTCTCTCTCTCTCTCTCTCTCTCTCTCTCTCTCTCTCTCTCTCTCTCTCTCTCTCTCTCTCTCTCTCTCTATATATATATATATATATATATATATATATATATATATATATATATATATATAGCGAGAGAGAGATAGAGAGATTGAGAGAGAGAGAGAGAGAGAGAGAGAGAGAGAGAGAGAGAGAGAGAGAGAGAGAGAGAGAGAGAGAGAGAGAGAGAGAGAGAGAGAGATATGGACCTAAAGTTCAAACAATGATTTTAACTTCTTTCGAAAGTGGGCTTACAGCAAATACAGAGTTGTTATTCTCGTGTTTGTTTTAGCTATTGCCTTGTTAATAGCTATTACAATTTTGATCAGATTTGGAATAGGCCTATCAATTGCAGTTGAACGGGAGAGCATTTCCTCGTTGATATTGTCAGTACAATTATTATAAACATCTCGGAGTTTCTGTAAAATTTCCAGACCTGTTTTGGCCATGGAAAGGCCTACGTTTTAAATACATAACCGTCTACATGCATGCACTTTCCTTTAATTTCCAGTTAAAGCCTGTATATCGTCTCTAAACCTTTAAAATATCTCACATTAACCGGCGTGTCCTGAGGAAGGGACGTGGATTGAGATTGAAATGATAGAGGATCAATAAATCGAACCCAGCGATCAATCCCGAACCTTTAAAGAAACAGCTCAGGCATCTGGAGTCCAAACGACCGAGCTGCTTTATACGACCTGGATATCCTCCTAATTTATTGCCCAATCCCATATTTAATAAATTGCATTTATTTTTTTACAAAATAATATGACTGTGCTCTCATGTTTTTGGCTGGTCTTCGCGTTTAATTGCATGCAATAAAATCCTTAAACATTTCAGTAGGGATTATTTAGATAAAAGGTTGTTATGGGCATATATCTTGTTCATGGCCTTAAATCATAAACCTATTCAAATGTTAAAATTGTAAAGGTCGATTTTGATAATTGATACATTTTGGTGGTTATTTAGCTATTTTTGTTTGAATTAAGGGTTTTAAAACTTGTTCTGCTCTAGATATTTTGTTGTTTTCGAGTTATGTTCTACTTTTATGACTTTTACGCCACAGGTCAAATAACACCTGTTCTGTTGGAATGTATTTCAAGAGGCCTGTGAATGTATATCCTTACACATGATTGATGTTTGGCTTATAAACATAGCTGATATTTGGACATTTGAGAATTTCAAGAAGGCCCTATATGCGTGCGTGTGTGTATGTGTGTGTGTATGTGTGTGTGTGTGTGTGTGTGTGTGTGTGTGTGTGTGTGTGTGTGTGTGTGTGTGTGTGTGTGTGTGTGTGTGTGTGTGTGTGTGTGTGTGTGTGTGTGTGTGTGTGTCTGTGTGTGTGTGTGTGTGTGTGTCTGTGTATGAACAAAGTGAGAGAAATAAAAGTAAGACACGGTGAGCATCGATATAGCAGGGTCTTCGTTATTTAGAGAGACTGGGAAATGCATCCATCCCGCCCGCCGATATTCACAGTTCCGGAGCACAAATCTTCACTTACTATCGCTTATTCATCTTAGAGATGGACTTCCATTCTCCATCAGGCTACAGCTGAAAATCTTATCAGCAATAATAAGTGAGATTATGAATGCTATTATTTTATAGTTCTGATTTATAATAATAATGTATTATTTATTATTATATGTATTATATGTATTATATGTATTATATGTATTATTATTATTATTATTATTATTATTATTATTATTATTATTATTATTATTATATGTATTATTAGATTATTATTATCATCAATATCACCAGCGATATTATTATCGATCTTTGGTATTATTTGTCTTGCAGGCCTCTTGCAAAAGGGCACATAGGCTATACAGCCCGAAGCTATTAACCCATATTAATCCTGCTCTAGAGGAAACAATTAACCAAACATAATTTGACTTCACCACATGAATTAATGACGATAAAAGTAAGATTTATGGTGCGTAAAAATAAACTTCATATATCCTAAAATGTTTTTTTAGAAATCAGGTTCTGTATGATTCGTCCAGTACGCCTCTGTCCAACACCGACAGGCCTGTTGGAAGCATCACACAATTTTTATTTTTCTTTAAAGTGTATAAGTAGGCTATAGTATAGGCCTGCTCACACATTCACATGAACTCCATTTTCAACTTCATAGAACTTCGCAAACTAAGAGAAGATGGAAAACGAGATATATTCCTTCATCCGTCTCTTTCCCCATCACGGGGATCCTAACTTCGTGACCTCCATCACCCTCCAATTCCCCTAACCGGGTCGAGCTACGTCATTAATCTCTGTCAGTCAATACATTGATTAGGTTTATCACTAAGCGCATAAATGCTAAACCATACAGTCCGTGGGAAAACAAAGTTTATCTGTAAGGTACTCTTGTATCCAGAACGCGAATTAAACGATTATAACAGAATTCCAGACGTCCACTCGTCAGCCAAGACTAAATGGCATCCAAAGGCCTTCATACACTTATATTAATGATGTAAAACGCAGGAACCAACAGGAAAATCCTTTCATCATTTACTATACAAAAAATAAATACATTTTTAAGTTTTAAAATATTGTCATCGAGACCAGTACACTATTTTGCTTCGCAGCCCAACATTCATCCGTTTTTAGGAAGAAAATGA